>NC_069113.1:26975000-27175000 GCF_025612915.1 Magallana angulata | reverse complement strand
TACCTGCACTATATGATGTTGCAGCGGAGAGTTAACGTTCTCTCTCTTTTTTATTTTCTACCCCTCCCAGAAAGATTCCTTGATCACTTGATATATATCCAATACATAGAAAGACGACCAGGAGAAATATGCAGAGAAAAATTGCCAGGTAAAAGCTGTGTTGTTGAAATCTATGATATCACATATGTACAGACTTCCCTAATGAAATGTAGGGCTGACGTCATGGCAACTCTCCTGCCTTCTGCTAAGTCTTAATGCCTGGCACCATGTGGTAGAGTTTTTACTTCTTACAATACCGGTACATCTTTTTTTTTTATTAAAAAAATCAACTTCGAAAAATCTGCCTATGTATCTTTTAGCTAGGATTTTAATGTACACCTATTTTTTTTTTATTTTTTTTTTCAGATTAATTTTGTTGTTTAAGTATAGGATTTTTTTTATTTCTGACACTTGGGAAAGCAGCTTTATTTTAATACTAGATCACACAAGCTGTTTCAGTAAATAATGGCATACAGAACTGCTTCATCTTTCTACTAGAGACTTAACCATCAATTACCAAAACAGCTAATTGAAAAAAAAAAGAACTAATATAATCAAGAATGTATATTGAATCAGCATCATAAAAAGAAATAAAAGTACATGCAAATCTTATTCATTTTAAGATACCACTGGATTAAAAGAGACTGAGGTAATTTGCTTGCAATATACCAAATAATCCTATCTGGTAAAAAGCAGCTCAAGGCTGCTTAGAGATTTCAAACAGAAAGAAATTAAGGAATATAAAGTATATGGTTGTCTGGGAAAAGTGTTAAGTACAGGAGTAGACTTTCCTGAGGATTTGATACAACAATAGAGAGGGGTCAAGTGCTTAATAATGTATCTACACTTATCCCCACTCTCTCAACAAAAAAAATCATGATCCAAAACAGGGAAGTTACAGAATTATTTTGAGACTCACTTCCTACCTCGTATTGTCTCCTATTTGGGACTTCAATTTTATTTTTCAGTCTATATTAAAAATAAATTTTTTAAAAAATCATCCAAAATATCTAAAAGACTTTGAGTTTGCACGACACAATAAACAGTCAAATTTCCACACTTAGTTGTTAGCTGTTCAGCACAATGGGTCAAAATATCAACTACCATAGTCCATTATAAGGTCAGGATCCCATTAGTGCAAATCTCTAATTAGTTCTAAGAAGATTAATTAATTAGTGACCCCTTAACCAACACATTTACATAATTGAATAACATAAACTACCTGTTGTCACACAATGATCATTAATTAATGATTTCCTTGAGGCTCTTGGATCAAGTTGATTCAATTGACATACTCTCTTCACACACCCCCCTTTTCTTCTTCAAAAAAGAATTCTGATTATTTCTATATAAATAACAGAGAATATTTTTTTTTATATGTAACAAGCTTTCTTTAGTCAATGGTCATGCAGACTTGGTAAAAAAAAAAAACAACACAAAAATCTTCATCACATTTTCATTGAAACACTCTTTTTTATTCTTCTGTATATTTCTCTAATCCTCCAATTAAAGGTAAAAAAAGATGTTAGGTTATTTTTTTTTTCAAACCAAGCTTTACTTACTTATGGATTGGAATATTAGTTAGGACTAAGCTAGGGTTTGTTTGTTTTCTTATGTTTGGTTTTCTTTTCTTAATCAATTTTTTAAAATTATGAATATAGAAAGTACATATGTACTTCTATGATTTTTATCTACCATACATATTGTTCCGCCAACTAAACTGTGACAAAACAACAATCAAAGTGCATGCAACTCCTTCGTCCCAGAAAAAATTACAATGCAGCATCTTGGTTATTTTTGTGTGGTTTTTTTCTTTTCTCTTTCATTATGCAATTTTTTTGCAGAACTCCAAAACAAGCAATGTTTTAGAGCTTATTGATTTATGCCTTATCTATAACCGTCACATGAATTTTTATATAAATTGATAGCCACAAATTGATTTGGCACTTAAATATGCATGGCAAATAATCAATTTCCATAAAACTGAGCAAAAATATGGCTTAGTTATTGCAGCCAGTCGGAACAAAAAGGAAACCCAGAATTGCACATTATGTCAGTCCTGGCAGGGAAGACTGTTCCTCTCTGTAGATGACAAGAAAGGTCAGCCATAAATGACCACCTGCACATAAAACACACATATCAGACAATCATCAACTTTTGGTGTGAAAGATTTTTGATTGCCATGTTGTTGGGTTAAACATTTCATATACTAAATTAGAAGAAAAAAATCATTCCATTTCGTTCTACAGCATGATCTTCAATTTTTTATTATCTTTGTACAACAATTTTATCACCATCACAGAAACATCTCGCAATGCATTGTTTCATTGACATTACACTTCATTTCAGATCTGATGGGGAAAAACATTTCCTATCAGATCTTACTTAGGGTCATTCTAAAGAACTGTTGGGATTATAGGTTAATTTGTACATGAAACCACAACCATTTACAGCTCAGGAAGTAGTGGAGAGCTGTCCAATGCAACAGGGGGCTTATATTTGGGTGAATACTTCATCTGCATCAGAGATCAAAGCTTAGGTCTAGAGAGAATGTAATATAAAATCAACATGAACATTTTCCTGTGTTACGATAAAACAGTTTCATTTTTTTCTGGCAGAATTATGCAATTACATGACTGCACAACTTCAAGGTCATGCAATAGCAATGCTGTATACACCTATCTGTGTAATATAGAGCTGTTTATTGTTGTAGACATCAGAATTGTGCAGAATGTGACTTTTGCGGAAAAAAAAAAGAAAACGAAAACATCCTATAGACAACAAGCCAAACGGATTGCCCATTAAATAGTCGAAGCTAATTCAGTTGGCAAATTGAAAACCTAGCAATATCTGTAGAAATCTAGCTTGCACACTGGGTCTTTGAGAAGGCAACGGCTCAATAAAACCTATCACGGTTGATTTTTATACTGAGATACAAGCAAATTTAAATATTCTCACTATGACATACAACCCTCCACAATAGCATGGCAAACAGAGCTGATCGCAGTAGTCTTTCTACATACAAGCTAGTACAAAATGTGTCAATTCACACAGCTTTATATAGCGAAATGTGGTTATCCCAAAAATATTAATGTATGCATTCCTGGCGCTATTCTTCCCTAGTCCCGAAAAAAGCTGACCCACTGAGGAATGTTCAATGCCCCCTTGTCATTTTTCTATTCTTATTTATAACAGGATATAAAAAAGTGAAGAAAAAAAATGCTAAGTGTTGGTTGCGTCACTTCTTATAACTCTGAGATACATCAAATAGTGAAATCAACAAATTAAGTTGAAATAATAGAAGAAAATAGCCAGACGACTCTGAATGTTCAAAAAGCCTTGCGGCAAGTATTAAAAAGACTCGAAATATTATTTCCTTGATGAAATGTAATTAAATTTAGCGTTTAAAGGTAGCATGATTTAACACTCATTTCCATAATATATGAATACCTTGACAAACGAAATGAAGCATAGGCGATCGTTGACATGATTTAGTGGTGACTTTGTTAAACCTCAGAGATGGGTGACCTCGGAAATCATGAAAATACTTAATACTCCCGGAAATTATACTCGCAATGATTGCCAAGATTTTACATACACTGTCTTTGACGGAGATGCCAGAAACACAAAAAATCATAAAAACATCATCAATCTTGAGAAAATCTGAGAAATACAAATTGTATTATCAAATTAATATGCAGTTGAATGTCATAATGAGCAATAATTTGAAGCAAATTTGGCAGCTATTTGAGGGATTAGGAGTTGAGGGAGAGAGAGAAAAAAAGAGATGTTTGACAAAGCAACAGCATCACAATGACAGAGGAAACGTGACTCTTGGCAAGACATTAACGAAGAAATTCGACAAGGAATGGAAATGAGTGATCAACCACTAAACATCTACTACCTGTGTAAGCAACACACCGTTTCTCCTACCTTAGCCTGGTTTACACGACCTCCAGCTGAAAGTCATTGAGCTTTACAACAATTATCATAATTCAATCTAACACAGAATAAACAGTCCCAGAATTTACGGCCCCGTATACTAAAAAGTAAACATAAGTTAAGAATGCTTAGCGTTAAAGTTTTAGATTTAATATCACATCACTATGAGTGTCTTACCTTCTATCCAAATTGTTATTGGTAATAAATCTCCTTTCTAAAACACAATATTTTGTGCAAAATACTCCCACTTTAAAAAGGATGATCTTTAAATCTGTATTATGTGTGCATTACATGTGGACCTTTGTATATAGTGTGAAAGTCCATGCTACTACAATGATAATGAATCAAGTGATGTGCAGTGAAGCAGAGAAGATAAGGAGAGAAGCCCGACTATTGGTATAAATATTTTTTAAATACACTACAATGTTTGGATAGGGGGCTATCTCCCTGCATAAAATGCAAAATTTGAAACTGCAAGTGAAAACAGAATTGTTTGCTGAATATAAATATTTGAGTAGTAATTGAAAACTTAAAGGCATGAATAGTTAATGGTATACACCTACGTCGTGGCATTCTGTTCAATTGATGTGCAACCAAGTTAAGAGTATTAAAGGCTACTGAGGTTTCAAAATTGTTCGATGAAAATTCTAGTGAAAATTAGCTTTTAATATTGAATTCTGCATGAGACTCTCCCAAAAACACAGTCTTAGATTTCAGTGAACAAATAGTAGATAGAATTTGATCATCCCCAAGCTATCACTCTGATGCTCATTAGATTCATTGGGTGAGACAGGAGAGAAAAACTGGGTAAATATTTCTGTTCTTTGAAATCATATTTCTTTTTCATCATTCCCCCTTTTTCCCCCACTTCCTGGCTATTTGACACCACAAAGTGTACAAGGGCCCCTTAACACATCAAATATCTATTGAACAAATGTCACCTACCTGTGGCAACTTGTTACTTTTGAATACAAAACCAATGAATGCATAACTATGGCAATGACCAATTTTTTTTATGTGGAGCAACAAATTAAATCAACAACAGCATTAAAGATTTCTTTAACCACCTCTAATTTAATTTTTTTTCTCCCTTCAACTAGTACGAATTCTTTTTTTCAGATAAATTTCTCTGTGCGATTCAATTAGCTAGGTCAATTACATTCATCAAGTTAGCTAGACTCCAGCTAACTCTGTCTCTTTATCAATTTTGGGGCCAGAACAACATTTCTTATTTGTATTTTTGTGTACTGGCTTCAGAAGAACAAAGTTGTCCTGTAGCCAATACACAAAATACATCTTATTCAACGTGAAAACAAAATATTCAAATAATTGAATTTTAATCATGTTTAAAAAAACAAAACAATTCAATAATGCATCTCCAGAAAACACCAAAGAGTTTTAAGGAGGCTGGGGGGTCAAAATATATAATATAAAACCATCAGATTTATTTGAAAATTTTATATGCGATTTCTGAAGCTATCAACTACTATCTGATAAAGAAAAATTTCATATATTTCAATATAAAATTTTATCTTTTCCATTATCTTTATATGGAGCTCTTCTTTTAAAGGAGATTAATATTGTCTAAAATGGCAGCCACCCCCCAGCCCCCTTAATATCCTCCAAACACAAGTTTGTAGTTTGATTCAGTGTACCAGGCAAGTGGGATTTTTGAATAAACTCATTGTCTGTTCATACACATATAAATTGGAGTACTTGCAAGGTTATCATTATCATTAACAGTATAATAAGAATTTTGATAGCATATAATGTATTAATTTATTATTGTTATTAACAAATTAGATGCATAACATGATATTTCTGGTTATAAATCATTTGGTTTACATGTTTGCCTTGCAGCATTATATAGCCTAGGTTTGTGGTGGGGTGGTTCAGCTTACAAATCGCATCGTATATAAAATCAAGAGCCAAAGAAATTTGTTTATCACTAAGACAGCAAGCACGATTGTTCTTGCACTTGAATAAACCACTGTTGTAATCATTATAATTGTATTAAGGGGAATAAAGGCTGCAACAAACTTCTTTGATGCAGAAGTGCATATAAGAAATAGTAAGCAAATAACTTAAACCATAATATTTAAATGTTCAACATTTTAATCCATCTATCTCATGGAGTAATGGTCCATGAAATAAAATGGCCTAAGTTCATGTGAACTGAATTAAATCGCAGTTCATGGGACCTGGCTGCCCTGTGAAGTAGGTAGGTGGAGTAACCCAACGGTCCTCAAGTCCCAAACAAGTCCCGAGGGCTCAAACCCAAGGAAGAGTTCTTTTGCCCAAGATTATGTCAACAATTCTCTTGAAGTTATAATGTCCCAGCTAGTGTAATTAGTGGTAGTTTAAATCACCAGGGTACAAAAGACCGAATTACAACCCAATTTTGCAATAGAGTAAATACAGAATACAAGTTCCTGTGCACTGATTTTCTTGCACAGAGAAAGCCCTACCGGTCAACGGCTTCTATACTACTGGGTGGCAGGCTGAAATGAAGCAGTACATTTCTCAAATCCCAATTTCTGTTGTTGGTGTTTTGTTGTTGAAGACACTGCAAAGATCTCAGAGGCTTTAACGAGAATGTGAAAATGAGACACTGTGTCATTGCAATTCAGCTTTGAAGTGTTCAGGTAGCAGACCATTGACTTGTGAAAATTATTGATTGGTTCAACAAACAATCTACCAAAACATATTTGTTCGTAACACTACTAATGATACAGAAAAAAGGTGAGAGAACAAAAAAAAACTCAAGAGGTGTGAACAGAGTTATTTGGAATACTTTATTATTATTCAATAGGCTGGAATAACCAAAAATAGACAAGTTGAGGATATATATTTTCAAATAAAGGCTATATTGAGGCATCATGGCTATGTCAATGATAATGCGTAGGTAATTTAACCTTACCTTTATAGTTCTCTGCACTCAGAAAAAATCTATTAATATCCAGTTTTTTTCAATTCAAATCGACATGTGGAAACTTCGTCGGATATATCTAGAATGAATAGAAATAGAAAATAGTAATAATCCCTAGTGCAAGCTCTTGTTTCCCTCTTGGCTTCCACTAGCGAGTGTGTAATATTACCAGCAATTCAATACTTGCTGAACAACTGACGTCAAACCAATACTTGCAGGTCTGAATGAATTAACACGCAGTTTACTGCCAAAGCTCATCTCACAAGTCACTTTTGGTTTTCAATAGATGACTACAAATTTTCTGTATCAACAATGAAAATTAAATATTTCTTTTTTCCAAATCTAAAACTTCCATTCGAATCTCTATTCGAAGAAAAAATGCATTGCAAAAAAGTCTTCAAAGATACCCAACCATATGCATGATAGATATCTGATCAAAACTAAAAATGTGGTGTAATCGGTAAAAACTTCTTGTCTTTTAAATTGGTACTGAATAATTTAGGCTGTAACTCTGGCATATGGAAATGAAGACATCAAAGAAGACAGTAGAAGAATTAGTTATTTTAATTTTTAATGTTAAGGACTCTTCAAATTATGCTAGTGAATACAAGATATGCTGAACAAATTGCTGGTTACAAAAGGGATCCTTTTAAAAGAGCATAGCACAAAATGTAGGAGTAAATGCATTTTTCACTCACAACACTTAATTCTGCACTTTTTGAACCAAGACTGCATGTTGCTGGGGAAATCAAGTGATTCGGTGTTTCTTTTCTTCACAAGATAAATTATACTTGAACCTGAGGAAATCCTACACAAGTTCGCAATTTGACATATCCTATAAACTTAATTAATTAAGGTTTCCAGCCGGCTGCCCAATCTAAGCAGTGTTACTTTAATGAATAAAATAACTGTCATAAATTTTCAATAAAAAATTATCAATACAGGAAAAACACAAGGCAAAATTTCTTTCTGTCAGATGTGAGTGGCATAATTTTGAATGCAACCTTTGAAATGGTATCAGCCAAGTACATGCAACCAGATGGCATTTTCTATAAATGTCTTACCACTATAATTTACTTACTAAAATAGTATACTATACAAGAAAATAAATACATGTTATTCAAAACCTTGAGAAGAAATTCCACATATATGTTAAAAAAGAAATCCACAATTTTCGCCAAACACTATTCTCTTAATCATGCAATACCTCATACTTTCAAAACCATGGCTCTATGGCAGTTCGAGGTACATGTAGACCCGACTTACTATAATTGTGGAAATACTTGGCAATCCCACTCCGCGATAGGGACAATGGCCTGTTGAAGGGTCTGTACAGAGGGAACAGAGGAGGAAATGTTTGCCTTGCTGCCAATATTCAATATGCATCATATTTTAATTTCCTATTGTTACTTCCTTTTACGAAGTTCACAAAAATCATTCATGCTGCCACAATGCAGTGCTAGGCATGAACATTACCAAACTTTACACTTTTGGAGTCTGCTGTAATTTCTGCATTATTAAATAAACAGGATGACACAGTCTTTTGATAGCATATAAATTTACATGCACATACCTGCATGCTGTACTCCCACTCAGGTACAAGAACTTTAACACTTAACATTTAGTAGTGATTGAAAAACACATAACATAGTTACTGTTGTAATAGGAGCTATTGAGGAGGCTGAATGGTCAACAAATTAACCATCAGATCTGCCTCAAAATTTTAGATATGAATTATTAAGCTATAAACTCTAATTTAGAAAAGAAAAAATCCATATAATTTACCTTTTAAATTTGGGTATTTTTCTATATATTCATATATGGAGCTCTTCTTTTAAAGATCACAATAGTCTAAAAATTGCCCCAAGTGTTGAGCCCTCTTAACTATAATTAATGTACCATAAATGCAGGGAAATGAAAAGAGCATAGAGAACCATTCAGTTTAAAATTAATTTATCCTTGACTTGGACACTGGTTTCCCCTGAAACTGCATGTTTGCAATATATATTTCAGGAAATTGCATTTTTCCAAGTAACCTTAATTAGCATTAATTTAGGGTGCTTATAACTAGGATGAATATGGTATTGCATTTTTCTTCTCCAATTATGTATGTTAATGACTATATTGAAATATGATTTTATACATAATATGGTGTATATGCATGGGGAGTAAATTAAACAAATAATTTTTTTTTCAATAAATAGACTTTGTGGTGCTAATCAAAATGATAAACTAGTCCATGCTTGCTAGAAATCCGTACTTCATGTACTGAAATGAAAATACAAAAAATAGAACACCCTGAAATATTGCTTAATACCTGGCCTTGCTTTACTCCAAGCAAATTTTGCCAAGAAATAAATGCCATTATTGATGGCTTTCCTTCCTTTTTTTGTTAGAACTTTAGCCTTATTCAAAGTGACGTCACAGGAATTGCACGCACTATTTCCTGGTCTTAATTGGGCATGTGGATATTCTTCTGAAGGATTTTCTTTCTTTACATACCAAAGAAACATTAGTTACTCAATCACATGTTTCAATTCAACCACTTTTTACATGTGACAAACGAAGACCTCTTTTATACTCAGTGAAATATAATCTGGGCATGAATATATCATCATATACAAACTAAAAACCAATTTCTTGTAACTAAAAGCTCACACTACAAACCAATTTATTTTTCACCATATTGATGAGACCAAAACAGAAATGGCAAATAAGTGGCTGATTAAACTTACAGCCACTAGGTCTTGCTAATGTGCCACGGCTCCATCAAATGTCCTTAATTCATCAGGGCATCTTGTGTTTTTAACAAGACTGGACATTGTTTGTTGCCTCTTGGTATATTATGTATTATAAATCACTTGAGCTCTCCTTGTGTTTAATACACTTAATCAGGACGATTCTGACGTCAATGGGATATTGGTTTCTGCTACTTTCCTCCAGAGGCTTTTCGTTCGAACAATAAGCTTGTGTGCAAGATCTTTATCATTTTTTTACCCTTGCATTATATGGTAAAGACATGAAAGTGAAGAAAAAAAAAAGTATTAATAGTGAAAACGGATCCAGGCTTCTACAGGTAGATGGCTGTGTTATTTACTCACCCACCTAATGAAGCTAGACAGGTGAGTCTCAGGAGATGTGAAGAGACCAGAGAGGCTGCTACAGACCTTGGGTAATTAGGTGACCCAATCCATACTCCTGATTTTTTTTTTATGATGCAACGGATTTGGACTTTACACAGTGAGATTCCGATAGTAATTAGAGAAACCTGTTTGATCTCCTTTTATATGCTTGCAGTAATAAAAGCCTTGATCTCTGGGCAGTAATTAGGAGGCTTTACCCAACAATAGAGACCACACCCTAACCAAATCAGCATTAAGCCATTCCAAGGGAACATAAAATTTGTACTAGATCTTTCTAGAATGGAAACATGTAAAACAAAAGCTGCATTAAAGCAATATGAGCTGCAATTTTCATGCTGAATTTTTTTTTTACGAAAATGTTATTTTCTACTAAAATGACAAAAAAATATCATGGTTTTTAAATTTCTGTTAACCTTATTTTTGTGGGGAAAGCCGTAAGGAAGCCTTAATTGAAGCAAAATTGAATTATTGTCATCCTGTACAAAAATTGAACTGCTATATATTCCTTAGAGGATAAATCTTTCTTTTGACAAAAACTAATGATTTTTTCAAAACTTATTTATAATAAAAGTTTAAGTTATATGTAGACTAAGCATACTAGCAGGTTTTTGCAGCAAAATAAAATTCTAAAAAAATACAGCTCATATTTCTTTCAAATAAATCGCTACGGAAATGGAAACTAAACAATTGATTATTCTTTTGGTTCAGCAACAAGAATCTTAAATACAAAAAAAAACTGGTGTGCCTCATAAAAGTATATAAATTTATAAAGTAAAAATAAATGATATATTGAAATGAATAATGTAAAACAATAGAAATCAATAGGTATTGGTAATTCCAATTAATTTAGATGTAGTGGTACATTTTAAATATTATCTGGTGGGAGGAAATACCAGGAGAATAGCACAACAATGTAATGAAAAAACAAATCCACATCAGACAGGCATGCAAAAAATGTACTTGGGACTAGTAACTGTGAAACAAAGAGCTTGATTAACCAAGAGTGCACCATGAAAGAGAGTACGTGATTAGCAATCATACTGTTTCCAAAGGTAACCTCAGCAACCATTTGTCAACATCCTAGTTTTAAAAAAATTACCAGTGAAAAAAACAACACTATCTTTAAGAGTTCAAAAAAACCCCAGAAAAGTCTCCTTTAAATCATTATCATGTTGATTTTTTCCGTCATAATGTCATACTTCTGACATAATTAACCTGGTGTGATCAACTTAAAGAAGTGCTTCAGTTCGTTCCAGTGGTGTAATTAAGAATTATGGACCAGGGGGTTAAAGGTGTGTCGCAAACAGGCCCTATGTACTCCATTGTTTCCGTGGATTAAGTCTGGATCTCTTTACATAATAGATATTGATTTCTCCTGGAAAAACTAAAACTTGCACTATGTTACGTCAATGGCTTGTCTCTACACTTTGCATGTGATAATTACATGATCAAGACCAGACATGCAACCAGAAAACCCAGTTTTTAATTTGATTAGACTGTCAGTGACAGGGAGCTTTCCATCTACCACACAATATGACTGACTGCTCAACTGTGACCAAATAAGTCGCCCACTCCATCACAACGGAATAATGCATAAAGGAAATTACTAAAGGTCCTTAAAATGTTTTTCTGACCAGTAGAGAGGTAAGAGATTACAAGACACTGTCAAGGATGGACTTGGTGTGAGTGATAGTCCTACTGGTGAAGGTAAACTATACAAACAACCCCCAGAGGTACATGTCAAGACCATGCATATAAACTCATTGACCGTTAGTAAAACTTGCTTATAAACAAGTCTTTTGGCCACAATGTTCTGGTTCCAATTCACAAATATTCTTTATATCCAATGAAAGAAGAATATGAAGGGGTTGGGGAAAGGAAGACTCAGTCATAACTTTCTTAGAACCAAAATTTCCTTACATCCAATTTCTTTATAAGCAAGTTTTACTGTATGTTGCAAAGCAAACCTATTAATGTTAAACTTTGATTCAACTTATATCATGGATCCTAATTTAAAAAAGTTTTTGAGTTTTGGGGGATAAAGATTTGGGGACAAATAACACAGCTTACAATACACACCATGCGGATTCCATTTGTAGAAATCCCAATGCACCAGACAGACACAATAAATCAAAGAATGTGGAGCAAGTTATAAATGGTAAATGGCTGTGACTATTTTAAATACAATGTGTTGCTAATGATAACTTCGTCTACACATTAAGCATTAATTTTTAATTATACCTAAATATACACCTTTTATGTCTCCTAAATTATTTATAATAGTATTTCAGGTTGTGGCATAATCATTTATTCAAGTACAAATTAATATGTATGAATTGAGTTTGTCAATAAAACATCAACTGTCACTAACATTGTAAGTGCCTTCATTGATAGCTTGGGACAAATCAAGATTTGGGATTTTTTTAAATGAATAATGGGCAAGAGAACTCATTATTGAAACTGGACTGTAAAGATTTTCCTAATAGTCAACCTATTTCGTTCTTTTCATTTAAAGCAATATGAGCTGTATTTTTTAGAATACAGCTTCAAAAACCTGCTAGTATGATAAGTCTGCCTGTAACTTAAACTTTTATGATAAATAAGATTTGTAAAAATCATTAATTTTTGTCAGGAGAAAGATTTCACTTATAAGGAAAATATAGCCGATCAATTTTTTTACAGGACGACAATAATTCAATTTTGCCCCAATTAAGACTTCATAATGGCTTTTTCCACAAAAACAGAGCTAACAGAAATTTAAAAACCATGATATTTTTTGGTCATTTTAGTAGGAAATAACATTTTCTTTTTTTAAATTTTCAACATGAAAATTGCAGCTCATATTGCTTTAACCAAGAAAATGATTTAACCGTAACCTAGCTCTTTAGCCAATTAACTGTTTTGGCTTGTGTTAGACATATTATCCTAAATAAATTGGTCAAGCCTTAATTTATGTCATTTTTGCAATTTTTGTGACTTGTTCATCACATTTTATCTTCCAAGGTGTGTGGTACATGAATACTTTATGAATATATCTTGTATGCAGTACATACATGTATAATTTATATATATATACACATGTAAACGTCAGGTTCCATATATATCTACAATATCTAAATTCTTGGTATGATTAATAAGGGAGAAGGTACTTACTTACACAAGAGTTGATTTCTTTCCCTATTTCAGCCCCATTATGATCAGAATATTGTAAGAATATTTTGTTAAAACTTTTCAGCTGCAGAGCTACTTATCTGAAATGAAATTGAAACACATTGTAGTAAATTGATGTTGAAAAAATGAATTCAATGATAACATACTCAATTATCTGATTTGGTCTTCAAATCAACAGTCTCTTTTTGAGGAGGAAATGCATGAAACATGTCAAAAACTACTTCCAACTAAAATGTCAAGATTTCTTAAATCAGATCTTGGGTAAAGATATCATATACACATTTTAACAGTACCTAAAAAAATCCTGTGATAGTTTTGTTTCCCAGGATGAAGCTACAGCATCCTGCAATTATTCTTGTGCTCAGGTGCAAAAGGTTTTAGAACCTGCCCAAATGTGTTCAATGAAAATAGACAAGTATACTCTCTCTTAAACAGCTTTTGACAATTCTTACATAGGTTTTCACTCAACATTACTCTCACACTTCAACAAAGCAATAGCTGTTCTCAGAATAGGCAGATGAGGGAAGCCAAGTGCTAAATTTATATTCTAACATAGCCATTGAATAATGCACGCTTTAACATAAACTTGAAAGTAAATCTGTTTAGATTATGCATTCCTCATACAATGCCTCTTTTTTTTTTTTGAAACATGCTGGGCAATTTTTTTAACCTACACTACTAAACTGTGGCCTCTCTTCCTTTTTTTTAAAAATATAATACTGAAATGGCCAGGCCAATTTTGATTTGTTTTATAAATATGTTATTCAGCCAGTGCTAATTAATTGTTTTGACACTGCTGGTTGGGGAATCCTATATATATTATACATGAAAATTGTAATAATCCTCTATTCAAATTAATCTCCAATTTTCTCTCTATCTTCAGACCACTCAAGACAAGAGAAAAGGACAAGGCAATTAAAGGGAGGAAGCAATGTGAGGATGACACATTTCCTGCCAAAGTCAGAAAAACTCAGCAGTCCCTGGATCAATAGACACTTGTCTATAACACTATCAGCCAATTCTACAGGGTTTGGCCAAAGAAGATTGTCGAAACTTTCAAGATCATGGTGAAACTTTCAAGACAGAAACCTGTTTGGCAGTTCTGAGGCTTTTCAACATAAGCTTAAATTCAAAATTGCAAATGTAATGAACTAAAATAATAAAATGATGGGGGAAAACTTTTGACATCTGACTTTACAGAAAAAAAAAATTGGAGATAATTTTAAAATAATTTTGTTAGATATAAACTGTGGTTTCTTTACAACATTCCAATCAATTAATGGTCCTTTAAAAAAAGGAATGAAAAAAAAAAATCACAACATCAATCTATAGAAACTACATGTACAACATCACAGCTACTGCTACTACATTGTATTCAACTTAAACTAGGTAAATTTTTAGATGGATATCAGAGAACAAGACTTTGCAGCATATTTGTATGTATGAGCCTTCAGTCAGGTTCTAAAACATAGAAGTCTTTAGTTTGACTTCTGCCAGGATAAGCTTGGTTTCTACTGCAAGAAGGTTTTAAGTGGTAATCAATCATTATTAACAAAGATCACTTCAAAACACTCATAAAAGGCAGCAGGAGAGCCAAGTCTCCTATATATGAGAGAGGTCTCTTGTTACCCTTGTAGAAAATGATGAAAAATGACTTGCTGAAAGAGCAATAATGTCGTGATTCTTACAGGCAGGCGGATGCCCTTCTAAATTGTTTTCAAAGAGCTCCAAATGCTAACAACCACTTAGCCACTGCTTCTATGCAAATTTTACCAGCAGACTCTGTCCAAAAGCAATATACTGGTCTTCTGTGCAGCTGGTTTGGTCTCCGATGCAATTATGTGCAATCATAATGCAACTCTTGGGGTGAAATGAATTGCAGTGATACTCCAAATTTCAATTGATCATATGTCCAAAGCATAATACAGCTCTTTGAACCTGTACAACGACCCCATCCTCTCTTTGTGCAAGGTGAGGATCATTGTGTGGCAATATCTTTACTCTGAATAGAAAAACTCTGTGTCCACTAATTCAACACTGGACAATAGCATACTGCAGAGAAAACCCCTGCTGCACCAGGCAGTGATTATGTGCATCCAGGATATCCCCCCAATTATTTATGTGCTGGAGGAGTGTCACGGAACATAATGGTTCTAAAAGCCTGGGTGCATCTCATTAATCCCAATTGCATTGACCATAAGCCCTTTTTCTTTAATAAGAAAGTGCACAACCCTTGACATAGCTCTTATATTATTTAAAACTGCATAAAAAACCAGGGTCTTGCAGGCAAACTAGACATAGTACAATAACACAAGCCAATATGTATGGAAAATTACTTGCCCGTAATTCAAATACCTGCCATCCCTATCATCAGATTTCTTCAAGGAGAAGAAAAATCAGTGTCATCTAATGGGACAGATGCACAACATCAATTCTAAATGCAACCTCAAGAAAACAGACTTATTTTCAAACAAATGGAATTAAGTCAGCATTTGCCTTAACCCCCCACCCAAAATCTTTACACCTGTCCAAATTAGCTGACCCCGAGACTTCGTTCAGGTCAAGTGGGTGAACAAAAGTGAAAATGTTTAATCACAAGTCAGGCCATTAAGGACAACAATGACCAGTAGTTGGAAGGGACACCTACCCTCAGTCGTTAAGTGAAAGTCATCCATCTGCTAGAGTTGTTCAGGGAACATCAATAAGTCAACACAATAGCAGCCACTTCAACAGGCCACAAATGACACTAACAAAAGCAGCAATTTGAAAAAAACAGGACTCATGAAACATTTAGTTTTTCTTTTAAAAATAAATGTTTCATGTATTCTTGTATAACCCAATGCGAACAAAATGGGGTGTGGCATGTGGTGACAGTTGAAATTATTCATGACCTTACAAAAGATAAAATCATGAAGTTAATCCTTTGCAGACAAAAAATCTAATGAACATTACTGGTTTATCGATTATTCATGCTTGTATGACCTTGATTATTCCACATCATTTTTATTTTTTTAAAAAAAGATCCATTTAGTGAATTTTTAAATTATTTTTTTTAATGCTTTATACCAAAGCCTATTGTCATAAAAAAAAAACCCATAGCCTAAATCCCCTGCATACTTAATTCCTTTACCTTTATGTATCAGCACTCTTATTTCAAAAGACCAACAATGATTTTTTTTTTGGGGGGGGGGGGGGGGTATTTAATACCTATTATCACAAATGAGGTAGAAACTTATGAAGGGAAATTGTTATAATTACCAATATACATGTATCTCAAATATATACCCTTGGGAGAGTTTAACAGACAAATTAGGTCATTAACGATCTCCGATCCTCAGCAATGTTCGATAACTCTGAATTATCCGGATTTCTTTTATTCGAACCATAAATCTGACTTTTATACCAACAATTTTAATAAATATTTTGTTGTAAGTATAACCATTTGTCACTCAGCTACATGCTTGGCGTAGTGGATCCACGGATCCACGGTGAACTACTATTCAATTACATGTTGGTAAAGAGTTCGAGCCACCGATGCACCACTACTTTTTCTCAAATTCAACTTGTTTGTTAATTCCATTATATCCATCGTAGGCAAATTTGCAATAACTTTGTAAAATGCATGGATACCATCTAAAAATCTCATTTTATTTTATTTCATAAATAAATTTTGAGAGAAAAATAACATCTTTATGATGAAAAAAATACTTTGAGGCTGCCGAAGGATCGGAGAACCTTAATATTGTAAAGACAATATTAATATATGACAAATTTTACTAGGTGGTAAGACATCAATATCCTTGGACTGACCTGAATTCTTAAATTCATCTAATCATCAGAATGCTAAAGAAAGACTTTAGGTCTAAATTATTAAGATCAGGTCATAAAACAAAAATCACCTCGCCAATAACTTGTACATGCAAGAGAATGTGACAGAATTAGACGTACACCAGAATACTCTGGACTCTCTGTGATTCTCTTCCCTGTTCCAGTCTGTTCATAATTTTCCTGTGCTCTGTACTAACATTTATAAACTCTGAAATCAATTTGGGTAACATAATTAATGACCCTAAAAATAGAATGTCATTCCTGAAACGATATCTCCGAAATCTATCGTGTTCTCAATCATTAAATTTCTTTTTGAGAATCAATGTCACATGGCACCAAGGTCATGAATTTTAAAGATTTATTTAAATCGCTATCAAACTTTTCATTAGTAAATCATTTGCTCTATATATCCATTTAAAAGCCATCAATAATTCTTTCGAAATTTCTATTTATATGCAGATTTTGACATTTTATATCCAATTTTTTTTTTCAAATTGAACCACAAATAAGAATTCATTACTAGTTCCCCTATCATTATGGCAGGATTGAAAAAACTGTCAATTTAAGTAGTTCAGTATAACTTTATATTATTCACATTAAACACATCAGCCAAAATGCTCCAATTACTTTGAATGTTAAAGAAAATATTGGCAAAAGAGGGCAAGCATAACAAGTGGTGAAGATCAAGTTATCTGTGGTAAGATAAAAATGAAAAATAAGAAAACAAAACAAATCATAGAATTAAACTCCAATCAGTACATGAACTCTAACAACGAGTCACTAGTTCAGATTTCCTCAGTATCTTCATTCCAGACAGGTTTAGAGGAGATAAAACTCCATCGCGAAGATATCAACATATTTGGTGCCACTTGGCCGTGGATTAAATGATAAGTGGTAGATGTGAACTTGCATAATAAATCCAACCCAATCAGAAGAATAGCCAACGTTTGGAACAAATATTGACTCAGATCTGATCCAGAAGTGTTTGAGAAGTCACCTAAGGTGATAAATTATGACAACAACAGGAAAGGGACTCTCCAGTCCTATCATCTGGTGATTATATCTGGAAGATAGGGGAGAAGCAGATCTGTCCCTGACTGGACCCTAGTACTACATCCCACGATGGATGGTCAAAGCCTGGACTGTTGGGGGCAATGACTGGTCTGCGAATCTAAACATTCAAAGTTATATCAGTCAAACTGGAGAGTGACTATACAGAATGAGGTCATCATGTTTGTTTTTTGTATTCTCTATAATGAAACTAGACTAAGTTTATATTCTAGACAAGAATCCACAATTAGCTTCTGAACAAATGCAACTGTTGCCATAGAAGCCCTATCTGTGTACATTGGTACCTCCCTTTGCACAAACTACATACAACAAACCAAATGTGTTTTTGCTCACAATTATCAGCGTTGACCATATTCTAACACCACTTAACACACAACTTGTTAAACCACAGCAAACCATGGCCACAAGAATCTATATTTTTGCTCTACACCTTTTAGCGAGAACAATTAATTCATTGGTCAAATAAAAATAAAACACTGAAAAACTCATACATTCCAAAAAAAAAACTCAGGACATTAATGTCCTTACAGGAACCCTTAGATATAAACCACACATAGACCAAAAAATAAGTTATCTATGTGAAGGATTGGCTTACAAATGTCTAGGTTGGTAGACAAATGTTTGTTCAAGCCATTACCAGTGCCAGTAACTTGACAAGAAAGTTACATGTTTTTATTGGCCAATAACTTACTTTTATCAAGCACTTGTAAAATACATGGACAGCAAATTCAACACAGAGGCCAAACTTCACAGATCATAAACAAATAAATTAACATTGAAAATGATTCCCCCTCTTGATGTTTTGTTCCAGACTCTGACATGTAAAGAAGATATCAGAAATATTCTCCAATTATCACGACCGGGTGGATTTTGCCAAGTTTAGTAATTTTCCGCTTATTTTACACTACATTAGGCATGCTAAATGATTGAATAATTTAGATAATGCTCATTTGTTAGGACTAAATAAATAGATGCCAAGGCCAAACTGTAAAGAGGTTATCTAAATGCATGACTGGTATGTTGCACACCAACTCGTATGTGGCTTGCTGGAAGGCACCAGAATCAATGACCAATTCATACACAAGTGTTGAATTCTAAATTATCCTTTTTGAAGTTAATCCACAAAAAAAAAATCATGATACAATTTGATTCAAATTATTACTTTTTAAAATCAAATCCAACTGAAGTTTGATGAGAATATATTCATACTTGCCAAAACTCTTCTAAAATATCTAATGTATCGGCATTCAAATTGTAAATTTTTAGAGGTACATATTGTACTTATTATACAACTATTTCAGGACCTTGATAACTCTGCACAGAATTTTTACTTTAACAAGAGCTACTCCTCTTTTCCAAGGGACATAACCTTTAACTTGATCAAATTCAGTACCTGTACATTTATACTCATCAAATCCAGTACTACATGTAAATGACCATTATATGGCCCTCAAGTTTGAACAGATGGCTCCCTAGATAAAAGCTCTGCTCAAGACATGCGTATCTGAGTTGTGGACACTTATATGGGTGTTAAAAGTGTAGTACTCATGACCAAGACCACAGATCTCCATAACGGTGTCCAGCACTGGTTAGCATGGCTCAATTTCTTTCTTTATATATCAGTAACCTAGTGGAAATGAATGGACCCAATGTCAGTTTACTAAATGAACTCTGTTGTTGATCTACTAGTGTATTCTCCTTGAAGTCATGTTAATGTATATAATCATACAATTAGAATGAACATCAACCATCACAAAATAAACATTAAGAGAAAAAACAGTTGGGATATTGAATTTAATTTGTTATTTCCTTTCTGGAAGGTAAAACATTAAAAAATAAGGACTGAATGGTCTAATTGGATGATCTATTCTGAATGCGATAAGGATCTAAATATAAGTATGAAAAATAAAAATATTATAATCATAATTTTTTTCTCCATTTTATCTTTTCACTTCTGAACACGAAAACTGAAAAGAACTAAACTTGAGCCTTGCTTAAAAATTTTAACTTGGCATTTTGATTGATAGTAGTAAAAGAAAATTTATAATCCAATGCAGGCATTCTCAAACCTATTGTGTACAATTTGAAGTTGAATGTGACATATAAAGGACATTAGGACTGTGAATGTATCTTTCGAGTAGGTCAACCACTGTATGTCGATGATATTTCCATTGAAGAATTACTGGAGTTATAAATTGCGCCAAAACAAAAATACAATCAGTACAATACAATACAAAGAGACAGGCACCGAGACAGACATTACAATGCAGTCTAAATCTGTTTATAGGAGTATGCATTCAAATAGTCACAGAGTGATTTCACCCCAAAATACATGTATTAGTCAATTATTTCTGTTTAAAATATATTGATAACAGTAAGAGTTAAAATGAAAACTATAGCTGTGTTATTGTTTCATAACAAGTGTTATTGGACATTCACATGAGATTGGACAAATGATAAAAAAACCCTATAAATGTCTTCTTATGGTCAATATATAAAAGAACAACCATGAAAACTAGTTGACTTATAATATCACAACCGACAACTCCAAAAATCTTTTCAGGTGATTGTCCTCATCTGTGGTCAATTGCTTCCATTGGAAATTACATGTAGTGTGTATTAATGGATTATTGCATCAAAACAAAGTGTTGGCTGATAGATGGATGGACAAACTAGCACCATGATACACAGTGTAATTACTGTACACAAATAATGAAAAAGGACACAAGATCGTGGATAAAACACCAGCAACCATCTTCCTCACAACCTCTCTGTTGCAACTGTTGAGACAATGGTCCATGGTGTACAAGCACCACAGAGGCCCATGGAAGCGATAGTTGGGAACAAGAAGGCCAGGATTTCTTCCCTACCAGTTGCACGGCCCGCGAGGACGGTGAACAGCAAGCACAGCCTTGAGACTGTTTTTATTTACTGTCAAAGCAAGTCAGTAACTGTGACAGAGATTGACAAATGATATGCCACCTTGTTGACCACTGACTAGCCAATACACAGCAAACCTGTGGAAGGCCTTGAAAGTAGTGCCTCCAGGGCTGGCAGTAACCTATATACCAGCCAATGGCCAAAAAACAATCGCCTTCAGAGGTCAACTAGCCTGTTGTTGAAGAGAAAAATAACCTGGATGATATGACTATGATTTGGCAAAGGATGCAGTGATACATGTCTCTTTAAATCAAGTTTTTATTAGTAGTCCCTGATTTTTTCTTATAGCTCATTTGTGCCACAAAAGTTAATATAAAACAAACAACTTGACACTCCAAGACAGGGATAGAGAGACAATATAAAACTTGGAGATCGTGTCTGGTGAAAAATATCTTTTTCATGATTAAATCAGTAATAGCAAATACCGGTACATTTACAAGTACTGGTACCCTACACCTCCATCATCTAATGCTTGTGTAAATGCATCATTGTAGAAGGTATATATTCATAAGTATTCTTACCCGTTCACCATACTATGTAACATGAAATTGCATTGGAAGAAAGGAAATTTCATGGAGTAAAAAAAAAAATGAAAAAAATCATATTAAAATCCTATATAGATGCATTGCAGTTCATGTTCAGGGAATATCTACAGCTGACTACAACATGGTCAACTTCTGACATTGCACATGTTGCAGGTCAATCAATAAGATTTGGTGAAGTTTAAGTTTGTAGATTGTTAAATCCACAATTACTGATACCTCCTACTTCACCAAAGTATATCAACTTGCTCTGTAAAAGATAACTGTAGTTCTGCACTTAATAGGAAACAGACTAAATTAAGTTATGAATTAGTATGATCTTTAGAATGATGATGATATTGTTCTGTCAGTATTATTATAGAGTAAAGGATACACACCAGATATATGCATGTACATGTATTTGAGCAAAAATAACCCTTATCAGTTGATAGACTTTCAAAAAAAAAAAAAAAAATGTCATCGTAGAGAGAGAGAGGGAGAGAGAGAGAGAGAGAGAGAGAGAGAGAGAGAGATTTAAATTTTAGATTTATTTTCTTTTCAATAATTTTTATTTTTTACTGGCTTTAATGCACTAGCCCCTGAAATGTGCAGAATCAAATTGGTATGTTCCAACATAAAAAGATCATAAAGAAAGATTCTGATGTATGTACTTCAGTGAGGGCACCAGGCTCAATGTTAACTTTCGACAGCTATATGTATATATGACCAATACTTGTTCATGTCCAAGCTCTCCTAAACAGTCCCCTATATATGCCAATAAGTCTTGTAAAAGTCTATGAATTAAAAATCACACTGACAATATTATAGCAATATGACATTCTTGTTTAGATCAAAGAATATCCAACTGATCTAGAGATAATACAACAAAAATTTGTAATTATGCATTTCTACTTGAAAAACATATATCAACAAAACCATAGCTAATTTCAAACTGATCTTCTTGGCTTAGCAAGCAGTGAATCATGAAATAAAGATTTTGATGGCTCTGGGGACATTGCAGCCTGTGTATAACAATCTGTGACATCTAAGAGGAAGCTGAAAGTCATTTTGGGAAGAACATGATGCAAAAGACATCTGGTAAAGGTATCGTTTTCATAAGTGTAAATAATCCCAATAAAACTTGGGTTGTTCCAATTTTCTACCAAATCTAATTATAAACTTAATCCCCTGTCAACAGATTTCTGTTTGTGGGTTTTGAAACATAATAGTACCTGGATTTTTTGTAGAAATTTTACCTCTAGGCTTTCAATCTAAAAATATTCATACCCCCTAATATCATGGAAAATCAGCTTTAACACTTGTTAAATGGGCAGAGAAAAAATCTTATTTATTGGAAAATAATGCAAATTTTCAGAGTAACAGTTGGCTTATTTCATTTAATTAAAAGATATGAAAGAAAATATAATGACAAAGCAAGTATCATCTTCACTTCCACTACATGTGTTATATACTATAGTCAATGGCAATTCATCATGTTCATTGCACATTGCTCGCTCGATCAAAATGGATGTAATTTTAAAAATAAATAATACTTCTGCTGCCTGTTTCGAATGACATGGGCGGATGGAACACGTTTCGGTACACGGTATCGTCAGCATCTTTGAGAAATGCGAGACAGTAATATTAAACCCCCCATCGCCGATCAGCTGATTTTGACAACCATAAAACGGTTCATCGACTGCACCGGAGCGTGTCACGGAATTGTAGGGACGATCCAAATATAACTTCCACTGCATGTTCTTCGCAGATACTTTATCAGTAAACTGATGTAACCCCCCCCCCCCCCTCCTCCGACATATTAAATAGGATTACGACAAGTAAAATAACGTTACGTAAAACTTCAAACCAATGTTTCAAGAGAGCATTACAGGGGGTGACAAACAACATCTGATTAAGCGGGTGTCTGAACAATACAAGTACTTACCTTATCGACAAACGAAAATAGCGCTGGACGCTTCTATTTTCATCAGACACCAAGTTAAATCGGTAGCAGGGCTATTTTAGGAAAAGAAACTAGTTGTGGTTTGTTATATTTTATTTCAATACACACAAATTCGTCCGCACTCGGTGCGCGCGTCAAAGATTCGTTCTGTGGGTCCTCCGAGATACCCCTTGATCTAATTTGACTATTAGTTCTAGTCCCCGTCGCTAAATTGTCTCACAAGTTTGGAATGATGCGACAAAAAGATGGAACTATTTTTCTCGCGCATACTGTTAATTACCTGAGACATTCAACAATCCGTCCTACTTGCGTCATTGCTGACCCACTTTCACGATGCAAGAATTGTTCGCGGAAATTGGTGATTAACTGCATCAATACTTATTGATTCTTCTTTTTGACTACCCAGTCTACGAGTAAATGACATCTGAAACTCAGTCTTTTACCAGGAAGACCGAGTGAAGTAGTGACCTAATATCTTTAAAGTGCGTGCATGCATTCAAAACGTCTAGTGGCGGACCCAGCAATTTCTGAGAGAGAGAGAGAAAGAGAGAGAGAGAAATTACAAATCAATAGCAAACTATTATTAAGATTTATTGAACAAAATATCACATCAGTATTTTGTTAATGTCCATCCTTAATTGTGATGAAAGATAATTTTTAAAGGAAGAAAAAATGCCAATTTAATTGAAAAAAAATACAAAAAACCCTATCTCTTCTCAATTTCATCAAACACAGAAGAAAAAAACACATGGCAAGAAAGAGAATGGTAAGGGTCTGGTCCATTACACTAGTTCCAATCCCTACAGGGTGGGATTCTCAACCTTATATTATTATAATAAGTAAATACACCCCGATCCACCACCACCACCACCCCTTTAAGTTTCATAGTCCATGGAATCTTCTTCATAAAAATTATCATCTACCAGGTTGGGAGATCCACATGAAACATAACTTTCAACAGCCAAGGGGTTCTGTCAAAAAGAAAAAAAAAATATACAATTATACAGAAAAGAATTTATTTGGCTAGTTCATGCAATTTAAATAATTGGTTTCTTATTGGATTAATAAAATCATTTTGAAATGCATATTGAAATTACTGATCACTCTATACATCTGGTAATTTTGGCATCCTGAAAAAGTTTTGCTTTTAAATTTATGGCAGATCAAATTTTTAACAAACATTTTAAAACAAAATTTGCCAAACAAAAAATCCCAAAATGACCTGATAAATGGTATAGCTAGTATTTTTTGGGGGGTAATATCCAATAAACATGTAGAGCTCTGTATGTAAAGCTACAAGAATATATACTCAAACTTATAACCTAAAATATTTGGGTTCTTTAAAAACATAATATAATTCAAGGAGGCCGACTTTAGTTTTCATTGCGCGTTCTAGTAAAATACAGTGTATATATACTTTCAATGAAATTTTTTTGATATTATTTATAAAATTGAACACAATAATCAAAATACAGATAAAAATATTGAGATTTTTAAAGGAAAATTTTATTTTTTAAATGACTTCTCCGTTGTTTGGTAGGGAGTGTTGCCATTGTGTTTTTAAGACGTTATGGTAAAATGAAGAGAGTGATAAGAAATACATAAAAGAAAATCTATATACAGAATGCTATCCACCGGGGTATTTTTCTCAATTTTTTAACGAATCCAACATACCAATGTACATTTGTAAATCTCCAAACATATTGCAAAATATGGTGCATTTTAATATTTTGAGATAGCCCCCACTAAAAACCAGACAATAGAATTTAGTACTTTTTATATATAAGGCAGAAAATGATGTTATTAATCACATATTACTATTTGAGAAAAAATAGCTAGTATTTTTTAAATCTCCTTCAATTTGTGGAAAATGACAATTTCCTATATATATTCCAATAGTAAATGTACCTGTATTTCGAGATGGCCCCTAAAAAGAACGAGATGGTTGATTTTCTTGAAACTTTGCAAATAAACTAGAGCTGGTGTAAATTACATATGGTTAAAAAATAAAGAGTTTTGCTATATTGTCTTTCCACAAAAAACACAAATCGGCATCCTTAAATGGCTTAACGTCATATTTAACATTTTAAGGTAGATGTGGTGAGATTTTGTTGAGCATCGAACCACCTTAATTATTTTGAACTTCCCTTCAAGGCTAACCTAATCACTGGCTTTTATTAACTCTATTTTTTACACCTAAAATAATGCATGCTTTATTTCCAGAGAAAGAAATTAAATGTTCTGTAAATAGTCCTACTGTATATAGTGACCAATTTTTCTCCCAAAGAGTTCCTTAAATTCTCTTAAAAAATTAATATACATTTGTAGATGAAGGAATTCAAGTATGAAAAAAAACTGGTCACTAAATATAGCACTCTATTCATGAAAATCTATTTCTTCCATATATTATTAATTCACAGGCTGTACAACACAAGAAGTGAAATATTCAGGTATATGAAATTACAGTACATTGCAAATTGTTCTAAACAATTAAACCTGTACTAGACTTTGATTTAAGAGTGAGTTATACTTGTATTGGATTGTGCGAAGATTTTTACTGCAGGTTTATAAAAAGATGAGTATGAAAAATCAACACAGCAGGAACAAGAAAAAAAAATAACTGCATGAACTGAAGTGATGACAACAAAAAGATATTTTTATGGAATTATAAATGCATGATAAGCACTTTTGCTGCACTTTAAAGACAGTAGCAATTGCAACATCTCAATTAACATTTCAGTATCAATAAAGAAAATGGCTGAATTAGGCTAATAAGATGCCTGTATTAGACCAGATAAGAGATTAATTTTTTTTCCAACATACTAATATAATAATTAGGGATGTCAACGAGTATTCGACTATCGCTCAGTCACACCGATCATCGAAATTTTATTAGTCGATTACTCGTAATAAAGTGAATAAAATTCTAACTATTTTTTTTTTTCAACACTGTAGTTTTTGAGCTACGAATGAAAACAAGTTTTCTTTTCTCAGTATGTTTGATCCGTAATTTACACTATTTCCATCGGTGTCCCCGGTCTTTTCTGGGCAAGTTTGATCCGTAAGTTATTCTATTTCCATCAGTGTCCCTGGTGTATTTTTTAAGCGGCTAATAATTGGTCTTTTTTGATTTACTTAGGTAGACATGTACCAGAGAACAATTTGCGTTTCTTCTAATCAGTTATTTTTTCGATTAAATGTTTATATACTAAATACATTTAATCATATAAATAGTTATCTCAAAGCATTTGTTTTTATAATCAGTATTCTTTGATTGTTGATTAGGCATGGACAATTACTTAACATTGAATAGGGAACATTTGATTTGCCTAAGATTATATGGAGCTGAATTATGTGTAAGATTCACAAGAAAAAAGGAAAAGCATGGGCATTTGCTAATGGATATCAAGATAAACAACTTTTCAATTTATTTTAAATCAAATAAATTTAGTACATATTATCATAAGTTTTTAAATACTTTTTAGTTTCAGATTTAAGGTTATTTGAATTGAAAAGGACACACAGCTTCAAATGAACGAGTACTCGACTATCGCTCAACTAAAGCCCCAAATTAATTGACTAAGCCAACCGAATAAAACTGACATATCCCTAATAATTATATTGGTATTAAAAAAATCGGTTTTATCATTATTTAGCGAGGTATACACTTGTGGACAAAGAAATATACTATCGTTTCATCAAACGTTGCTAAGAATTTTCAGGGATTTTGTTGTCAAGCCAATTAATCCACAAATCAAATGTTCATTGAAATATGAAAATTAATATCAAATGATAGTGATTGGACATTTTTCCACTAATTAATATGTGCATCCTTGATCCTGATTTTTTCATCAACATAAGTTTAAGCCCTTGATTGTTAATGAAACCATAATGTAGAATTTTTTTAAACTCAATTTTGTTACTCAAATAGCTGAGTGGTTAAAGAATTAGACCCATTAATGATTGCCTTTAATAACTGAATCTTATCTTAAACATGTACTGTGGAATCATCATTGTTCATGGGGGACCAATGTTTAAGTGACTTCCATAGGTAATTCTCACCAACTAATTTACATCTCCATGAACTTATATACAAGCATTTATTTAATATTTGTATGTTAGAAATAGAACTTGCTACCAACGAAAATTTGTCCCCACGAACCAGGAAAATTTTGGCAACCCACATACAATGACCCCCACAAATGACAATGATTCCAATGTATTCTACAACTAAACTAGTCTGCATTTATGCCATCTTTATATTCACCCTTGTTCTTTGCCTACCAAATTACTAATGATTAACAATGCAGGTAAACCATAATATTAAGTTTTATACAAGACGGACAATTGATGTACTGGTAAGTATAACCAAAGTGAATTAGTTGAAACACACCAGACCAAATCAAACTATCAAAGCCACCGCCCCTCCAAAAATTCTTTCTTTCATTTCAACATTGGATTTGCAGGCCTCTCTTGATACTTCTGTCATCAAGAAACCAGCATCCATAAAATGCTTGTTAGTGAACGAACAAAAACTTGCATGCAAGAGACACAGTTTTGAATAAACAAAGAAGGACAACTCAAAAATGAAGCATGGCGAGTTTAAACTCCCACAGTACTGCACCTTTCATTTCTTCCTGGACAATTTACTGTACTCTTCTAAACTTTCCACATGATGAGATCAAATTCTACCAGGTCAGGGAAGATACCTGTCATTGATATGTACCGGTACTTGATGTCATTTGTGGAACCGGTAATTTGGCGTTGTGCATTCCATCTTCCGATTGCTGGTAACGTGCTCTTTTCCTTTGACATGCATCAGGATATACTTGTAGGAAAATACAAAATCTTTAATCTGAAAATTAGGTCAAAATTTAACATATTCCCATGCAGTTTTCACTAGCTCATTTGTTTTGATTACATGGGTATAATATCCCGTAATATAGAGCCCTGTTCTTTGTTACTAAAATATTATCTAGTAATTGTCTAGATTTCAAAATGTTAAAGACAAATCTGTATGATCATAAGCCATCAAGGTCAATATAAAAGGTTTTGATTTTCAAACTGTACAAAGCTTGAGAAATCACACTAACCCAGGACAGTGTATTTTATCTTCTACCTGGTAGACCGACAGAAATAATACATGTTCCATAAAACATTTATTTTAAGCCTATAGCTTTGTGGAATGGTTAATTTGTTAACTGTTTATGTTACCTATCCTACCAGTATCTGTAGTTACATTGACTTTGTTCATTATCTACCATAGTATATGTGTTATCTAAATATACAAGCACATGTACATGCATTCAAAATTAAAACTATTATTCTTCTTTCTTTTTTCAAATACTATCATTACCAGTAACTTTAAGAAAAAAAACCCACTATGAATAATGTTTCCAGCAAAATTATATCCAAATACAGTACACAGTGAAAATGAAACATAACTATCAGTTTTACCTTACTTTTTTCAAATACTATCATTACCAGTAACTTTAAGAAAAAAAACCCACTATGAATAATGTTTCCAGCAAAATTATATCCAAATACAGTACACAGTGAAAATGAAACATAACTATCAGTTTTACCTTACAGAACCAGTCCTACCCCCCCCCCCCCCCCATCCAAGTAATAAAAATCCTAAATTTCAAATATTTGTTGCTATACCTTATAATTAAATACTAGTATATGTTTTGAAAAAAAAAACACCCCAAAAAACAAACCATTCGTGTCACAGTACTTAACAAATAAAATCCTGCAACACTGAATGGACAATTATTGGTAGCATTGCTCAAAATTCCATGCTAAAACTGTTTCTTTGCTGCGATAAAAACTATCAATGTTATTATGCTTACTTCGAAGAAAGGAAAAAAAAAAACCAAGTGAAAAGCTGTCAATGTGACAGTAAACCGTTTTTTTTTTTATATGTGAACTGTATCCATGTCAACCCTGAATTGATAAACAGTACCTACCGTATTCAGTGACATGGAGTATCCATATGCAATATTTTGCCAAAAAATGACTAAGTTCAAAAGCTGGTATTTTTTTCATAAATTATCAAAAATCAAAATCCTAGCAATATGCACACCTCTGATATATGTACAATTGATCTGCAAAAGAACAACTTCCTATCTTGAAACTGTAGGAGGAGTTATCCGTACAATGAGGGTACCCTTTTGGCTGCCGCCCGCTTACCCACCCGACATTTTCACCATTTCAATAACTGGATTATTCCATTGGAAAACCCGTTAAAAAAACAAGATACTTTTTTAATTTACAATTTTAATAACAACAACTTGTTTAGAGTACAATGTTCGATAGAGCTTTGGAATAATCTACATATCATGAAATACTTTTGCACCTGTCTTCTCTCTGCTCACACAGATTTACAATTATAGCTTTAATCTAACACATAATGATCAACAATAAATATAAATAATGCTTTACAAACAAAAATAAAACAAAAACAAATTCTTTTAACTTGACACAATTCAGACTTGATTGAAAAAAAGAAAGAAAACAGTTTATAATTTCTTACTGTAATAATGTACACTTGTAATTTTCAATATTTATGCTCATGGAGAAAATTTAAAATGAACCATAAACTATGGTAATGCATCTGCTCAGTATACCTGTACTCAAACATTAGGTTCATAAATAAAAAAAAATTACAACTATGATTGTATCCCTTGAGTCAGACAATTCACAGTAAACTATACATGCACCTGTGTACAAATTGAGTGTCATTCATTTTCAGTTTTAATGTAAACAACAGCAGAAATCTATGAAGAGATAATTATAATATTTTGGTTTTATTCTTTGCGGCACAATGCACCATTGTACATAGTTTGAATGCATATGGATGAAATACTAAGCCTTTGGCTCTCATGTAATGACTAAATTCAATCGTATGTACAGTTTGGGGGGAATCATATGTCAGATACTCAGAGAGGTCCCCTGTACAGTGTGATTAGATTACAATTGTTTTTTGTAGTACAATATGTGAGTAACTCTTTCTAATGTGAGGTATTCTCAATCATCCAGTAAGGGTACATACCGTAATCTTACTGAAAAAACGAAGGAGAAAATTACAAATAAAAATTATGACAATGAAAAAATTCAAGAAATCATTCACATTGTTCCACAAACACATTGTACACCTTACACATCTTCATAGACATCCTAAGACATGCACGTACTCGGGAATAGTCCCCCACTTGGAAAAACTTTGAAAACACCTCCATTAAAATAGCAACAAATGTAAATGAAATGAACAAATTGAAGTTCATGCAAAATAAATTATTTTTCTGTTAGTGGTGCAACACAAGTGACAAACATGAAAAAGTAACAAATGAAAACATTTTAGTATGAAACAATGAGATGCAGAATGAAATGATTGCATTTTCTGGGTCCACGCTAGCTATGTATATTAATGTGAAATCATTCATTGGATTTCAAATCTTATCTGAATTTTCTTCATCTGATTTTTGTTGGGATTAAAAAAATTTTCAATAAAGAAGTTAAAATTTTCTCAAATCTAAAAAAAAAAAAAAATATTGGGAAATTCATCTCTGCAGAATTATGCTTATAATATATTAAAATACAAAATGTAAAAGCAATGTTTATTGTCTAAAAAAACGATTTTAAGTTTATATTTTACTTTCCTGAGTACTTGATTTATTTTAAAAGACTCGTAAATCATGCATAAAGAAATGAAGGCTCATTCTGTTCTCCCGTAACTCTAAGAAAATGTATCATAAAATTTGTTTTGGGAGAGCTTCAGCACCATTCTATGTTTAAAATTACCCATTTATATAAAGGTGACATGACAGCTATCTATATTGGTCCCACACAATTCCCCTTAAGAAGTCTTCAATCTCTCTATCTAAGTTGGGGTCATAATTTTGTATTTGTGGAGGGGCAGGATAATGGGGAAATACAGGTGCTGGTATTGACACTGGGGCTGGTATTGGTTGAAAAGGGGCTAAAATGGGGGTAGTAGAGGGGGGCGTCACAGGGGAAATTCTAATTCCTAAAGGAGAGTGAATCACGGGCTGTCCTCCCGGAGGCGAGGGCGAGGGCAAGGGGCGAGGACTAGGAGCTAGGGCAGGCGTAGACTGGCGCGAGGACCGGGCAGGGGAGAGGGAGCTTACTGACTGGGGTGCTGATAAGGGGGCACTTACTGGGGTTCCTGCTTGAGATTTCTGTGGTGAGGATGGTTGCTTTGGGGTGCTGGAGGAAGATGATGAAGATGAGGATGAGGATGAAGATGAATTTGAATTGGATGATGGTGAGGCCACCATGGGGGAGTCACATGACGTTGATGCAGAGGATGGCGCAGGAGTGGGAGAGTCCAGGCTGATGACATCACCAAATGCATTCGATGACATGGGCTGAGGTGAATCACATTCACTTTCAGTGTCTGAATCTTCATCAGAACTAATTGTTAAGTCTATCACTTCCATTTTGGGCTTCTTTGGAGCAGGTCCTAAAAATCACAGCATAAACTTTAATATATCCTTAAACTTGAATAAAGCCTGTATATTTCTTCTTTCTAAGACACTGGTAGTACTAATGTTATCTTACATGGAAAACAACTATAATATTGTAAACCAACTTTTATTCACCTGCTACAAATTTTTGTCAGGTTCAAGAGAGTCTGGTCATCGCAAATATTTCTCGCTGTTTTTGACATAAGGTCGTTATAACAATATAACTGTAGATGAGTCTTTTGTCGCAAAAATTAAGTCGTTGCAAATAAGTAAATCCAAAGTAAATTGCGAAATAAAATTGACGCGAATAAAAGTTGGTTTTTAGTAATAAAATTAAACCTATGATCCTTGAGTACACACATGATAAAAGCTACAGTATAACCTGATGGCGTACCTGAGGCTGAGGAGGAGGAGGACCTGGACTCTTTATGACTGGACTTGTGAGCCGCAGGACTGCAGGAAATCACATGATGTTCCTTTGAGGTCTTCAATGGACTCCACGTCCCGTCTTCGTGGAACTGAATTTCGTTCATGTCTGAGGTTTCCTGCAATATCTCGACAAAATACCTGCAAAAACCCATTGAACCCATAAGCTATCATTGTACAGCATACCCTGCATCAGGCACTCAGGCTGTGTTGAGAATTCTTTGCATTACATGTACTGCAATTTTTCTTTCAAAAGATTTTTTGTTTGTAATAAATCTGCAAAAATGTAAATTCATCATCTGTCAATATCTGATCAACATTTATCATCAAAGTAAGTCACTATAAAGTTGAGATACTAATTGAAACGCTTGAGCAGAACACTATAATTTATCATTGTTGACTTCATTTGTACAAATGCAGATCAGGTTTGAGTTCACTTGTTCAACACTCCTATGAAAAGAATTTTTAAAAAAAAGTTTTCTATGAAAGATTCATTCTACCCCCTCTCTCTTTCTCTTTGACTAAATAAGGTCAAATTTGAAACCAGTTACCCATCAATGAAAAGTCGATGAAATGGCGCCGGCTTATCACAGACTGGACACATCCAGGTAGACTTTTTCTCATTCATCATTAGGTAGGTGGAGCCGTCAAAGCACTGGAGGTGGGTACAGGTGCTGGCTCGTGTGGGTATTGTCATTCTCATCTTGCCCAGCTGTAACACACAAACACTTCAACTAAGTACTGGTCCATTCATTGGACACATACATGCATGTTTCATTCCAATCAAAGACTGATTCCACTGTCCAGATACTGGTTACAATGACTAGATTGTGATTCCACTGTTCAAATATTGATTACAATGATCAGATGTAAGTATCTGTATTACATTGTAAAATTTGAAGATACTAAGCAGTACATGTATTAATTAAAAGATTGACTTCTGGAAAAACACAGAATATTACTGGAGTGCAACTTTCTCTTAAACAGTTAGAATATAATCTTGTTACAAATGAATTTTTTGTACACATCAATGAAATTTTTTGTCCTGATTAACTGCAAAATGTTTGTTTCTCATTTGATTACACCTAATCTGGTTGTAACTTACAGGGCATGTGAGTGATACTCTGAGACAAGTTGTAGCTATTTCACTGTCAGGGTCGTGGGCCAGCTTCTCCTTGACTAAAACACACAAGGCACAAATGAAGATCATGTGAAAATTATATGGTAGGGGAGAAATCCTGTATCAAACTTAGAAACTTGTCAGAAGTTTTAACTCCAAGTTCATTTAATATTTCACAAATTAAAATCCCACAGGCTTTAGTCAATCAATCTTTACAAAGCAATATGTCTAATAAAAATCACTTCAGTTTATTACACATTTTTTATAAATGGATTTTTCAGTTCATCAATGATCCAGCAACAAAAATTACAAAATGTTGTTAACAATATAACATTCACTATCCAATCACATATCATACAATGTTATAATACCAAGATAATATAAGTCAAGCTAAGATATTGCTCTTTAAATTTGAAAATTGACACTTAATAATAGAATTATCAATTAAGCTTTATATCTAAAAACTATATGTTTGAGCTAAAATAAGGCATAATTTTACGATAACATACTAAGGGCTCTGGTGTGGTCAGCATGACGATTACCAAACTGTTTAAGTCTGCCCAGTAAAGTGTCAGACGTTAACTTTTTCACCAAAAAGATGGCAATACAGAATCCCTGAAAAATGAACCAAAAACTATCAGCCATGTCATAGAAACAGGCTAAAAATACCAAAAATCTCACAGCTTTATACAACAAAACCCTGTCATACCCGTCCAAAGTCGGCGGCCCAGGAGACTTCGATCTGGTTGGGCAGGGTTGGTGAGAGCCGACAAAGGGGTGTGATATCTACCGGTCGACCCGGGCGCTTAGGCTCGACTCCCGGTTTGTTAGTTGGAATAGGATTCTGAAAACAAGAAGAGTGTGCTTAGCATTGTATGAGGTGAACAGAGTGGGGCTTTGTTATGTGAGGCAGAAACAATATGTAAATAAATTTCTCTTTTATATGTACACTGTACCTAAGGAATTTATTTCGCATAAAATTGCGAAGCAACCCTCACAGATTTTAAAATGTCGATTTTATTTTTTTAGACAGTATTTGAACTACTGTAGAAGCACATATTTTTGTTGGGTCAAAATTTATTTGTTTTTAAATCAAATGAAAATTTGTATGTATTTAATTTCGTCATATCTTAATCTCTTTGTAATCATTAATACTTGGGTTAAAAATTCGTCATGGATTTAATTTCATTGATTTATACTGCCAAAGAAAATAATGAAATTAAATCCTCAACCAATATTTCTGCTTCTACAGTATATGAAATAATAAACAAAAACATGGTGCTCACGATTTGATACAGAGCAGTGGAATTGCAGAATTAAGTTCACAAGTACAATAAAGAATTTACAGTGATTGTTACGATTGTAATGCAGATGTGCATCAGAAAAGCAAAAATTAGATAGCTAATGATTATAACTGACAAGCTTACGGGGCATTTCACTATACAAAAATTCAAAGCGTATAATTCAAAAGTAAAACACTCTATTGATTTACACAAACATCCATGGCTGAACTTTTTCTTAAAATAAGTGTTAAACAATTAATTGACTTACCGGTAGAGGGGCCATCTTTCCATTCACACGAACACAGATACTGGGAGGGAAATGGTCATCTTGTTCACAACTTATCTCCAGCAGACAAAATCTGTAACATGATGATATTTTTCATTAATTATTTACAGGTACAAAAAAAAAATAGTGAAAACTGTTCATTTCACAAGAAAGCATAAACACTGAATGCATTAATTTCAAAGATTCAAACTAGATTTTTCCACAAAATGGTTATTTTAGTATAAAGAAATGAAATATATTGACAAATTTTTCAATCATTTTTGATTTTTTATGATCTAGAGCTGGTTTTATTTTATATAAAAGCACACCTGAGTTGAATCTGTGTGGTATATTCACATCTAGCACCTGGTCGGAAATCTCTGATGAAAAAGATTGATACAAATAAATAAAAATTCTTCTAAATTTAATGGGATGACAATAAGAATTACACATAATCATTTCAGTAGCGTGGGTGTGTTGTACAAGCTATGGCATATGTATGCATGTGTATATGCTATTTACCTGGACATGGCAATGTCTTGGGCTTGCTGGGGAGTCAGATGGAAACTGTAATGATTCTCTTGGAATTTGGATGAACCTCTAGGCACTGAATAAAATTCAACACCATGAACAACTTGAGTAAATACATATTTATTATTACTATAAATTGACTTTTAATTTGATTCATGGTAATGTATTAAAAGTATTTCTATTATGTATTTGATGTAACTTGCTAGTTTTGTACTGGTATTTAATGATTATTTCAAGAGAATATAATACTGTTTTGATTTAAGGTAACACTTAAAGTGGTATGGGACAACTGTCAATATTAATGTGGATTAAAGTACATTATGATGAGTAATACTTTCATTGGTTTAAAATTTTCAAATTCTACAATAATTAACTACCGTATTTTTCGAAAATTAGGTCGATCCTGATTATTGAGCGAAGTAGACCGTTTTTAGCAAAAAATAAAAAAAAGGATAAATAGGTTGCCTTTGAAAAATTGGTCGAAAAATTACCGCTAGTTTGAATGAAACCCTAAATGGTTTAAACCAATAACGATATCATATAGTAGCCTTTAATCTTATTTCATAGTTTTAAACAAAAGGGAAATAACATGCAAGTTTAAATACATCGTAAGAAAATGTCTGATATTTCATCAAAATTTTCAAACCAATTTATTCAGTACGGCTGGATTAATTTAAGATCGTTTGTTTAACACTTCCCTGCCATGTGTACAAACTGGTGTTAACCGGGGGATAGTAACCTTGCCTGAAGGCATGAATACGGTAGCACATGCAACCCTGTGTCTTTGTTGTTGATTGTGTCTAAAGAACCATCATATATGAATTATCATTTCACCAGCTAATGTTACCATCCATATATCGTCAGTGTACTTATTCCCCAAGATTTGGATATATTCTACTGTATGACTTAAACAATGTGTACATAATAATGATAATCGTTCACACCTCTGTGTGACTTTTTACTGTGTATATACACATGACATAGTCAACCTTTGATCTTATCGAAGCCTATGGGCATGAGTAGCACATGCCTAGAGTTCAACTGTATTTAAACAAAGTAGGCCCTACCCAGACTGATTTCAGAGACACTTGTTTTAGATTTCGAGAGTTATATTTTGAATCTAAAGAAAAAAAAAAATTGTACATGTATTCCATCATATCAAAGGCCGGAACGGCCACAAAGGCGTCGAACTGTCATTTACTTTTATATAGCATGATATCAATAATTTGAATTTCTTTACTAATAGTCTTATATCAAATAAAGTAAATGAATTATGTTTTGTGCTGCTTTAAAAACAAAAATTAGTATATTTCCTTATAAAATAGGTAGTGATGCGTTTATAATACAATATTTGCATATCCATTGTTCTTTCCCACTTTAAGCCCATACGGAGGAACTGCAATTATTTTTCTATAATCGCAATCGCTCTGTCTGTATACTATGACATCATAAAGGTGTGACATCATATACTATTCCATAACGTTATAGATTTAAACCACTATACGATACATCATGTGTTTTTCTCCAACTCCATAAAATTGATGTATTTAATATTAAAACCTGTCCTATAATAACATTTTAAAGGAATTACTGTTAATTATAACATATCATTGATTCTGTTAACAAATCTATGTGAATTAAAAAGATACATTACAGTCTGAATGTTTATTTTTTATGCAATAGCTAAATGTCAAGGTCTAGGCTAATACAGGGTATTTGCGAGTGGTAAAATGCAAATATAAGTAATAAACAACGATTATTTAGTGAACATGGTGTTTTGAATAGCAACTGCTCTGCTGGCATATTTTCCATGATGCACTAGCGCGCATTATGGAATATGCCAACAGAGCAATTGCTATTCATAACGCCATGTTCACTAAATAACGTTGTTTATTTCTTAAATAACTCATCATGGTTACAAAAATCAAAGAAATTTCAAAGTTAAAAAATAAATTATTTTCTTTCTGCTTAAAATAGTCTTTGAACAATTTTCACAGGTTCATAATTTGAATACATTAACAGTGTGTCCCTAATTATAATAATAAAACATACTTCTATTCATTTCAATTCCCGTTTGAAACAAAATTACCTATGGCACAACTACGGGTAGCTAAAATGTTTGACCAAACCAACTGCATTATCGTGTGTATTTATTGCACCAAAATCACTAGATACGTTTATCGCTTACATTTATTTTGGAGACCATGCCCGACAACAAATAAATTTACATATCAAATTTTATTTCTATCGGGTACGGTCTCCAATTAAAATGTAAATGATAAACTAAAATAATATTTAGTGAATGTTTACACCTTATTGTATTTATCAGCCATTTCTTGATAAAACAAATTTATACTTATGCAATGAGTTGTCAATAACCAGGAGGGCAAAGTTGGGTTTTGGTACACAATGTAGTTGAATAAATGGAAAAAAAATCTTGTAATACGTTTAATACTTTGAGAAACTTTTTTTTATGCGCATTTAAAAGGGGGTGCAGAGCATGAATTTTTGGATGATTGCCAACCCAGACGATCGCTAGAAGGCTGTCGAGATTTAGCTTTCACCTTAAAAAACAAATCGGTATTTCATTTCTACCCGACAATATTTTTTCCCCGTAATTACCCTTTGTATGGTTCTCATTTTACTTTAACCACGCGAAATCAATTTCCTGTTTATCGTAAGACCCAATCAAAACGCATGACAGCATGTAATAATAATCGTTCTCATTTTACTTTAACCACGCGAAATCGATTTCCTGTTTATTGTAAGCACACGATCAAAACGCATGACAGCATGTAAGAATAATCGAAAAAGATGATTCAGACAGAGCGATCTAAGTAAGAAATGTACGAAGAAATAAATTTATTCGCATTTATTTTGTTTAAGATAAATTACTACAGTATATTGATAAAAATCCATAGATTTTTACACAGAAATTCAAACTATATTATAGTAAATACTCATGATTTTGTTGGAGGTTTGCATAAATTTTTGTAAAATTTCATATCAAATTTATATATAAAAAAAAAAAAGCAAAGCGATGAATATGCCGAGATCCACGTGCCAGGAGAAAAAAGTCTCCACCTAATTTTAGAAAAATACAGTAAAAAAAAAGCTTTTAAAAATATTTGGAGAGGTAAAAATTGTAAACCCCCCCAGCAGGATTCAAACTCAAAACTTACAGATCCATAGTTAATGATAGAATAGAAACTGAAAGCTAGATTACCTAAACTTGTAGGTTTCATAAGTTCTGCCACACAGTCATAGAATGGCAGATGCTTAAGCTTCACATCGGGATGAACTGGCAACATGCCAAGGCTGCTTGAATGTGGTGCTGGGTCATGATGCATCCGGTTGGAATAATCCATTGGACCTGTTTAAAATAAAATATACCCCCTACTGTAAAACTTGATCATACATCCCCCTGCCTCAATACATGAGTATATACCATTACGTATCATCTAAATACATGAGTATATATGTATTGTCTAAATATAATAATACATAATGATATGCATCATTGACTTGTACACAAACTGCTCACCTGAGAAAAACAGTGCTTGTGCTGTGATTATAAATGTGGATAAATACCACCTTGCAGCACATCTTGCAACACAGCAACAAAATTTAAGCTACATTGTATATTTTGGTGCAGAAAATACCGTAACAACATGCAGCTTTAGATACTATAGCCTTAGCTTTACTTGAATGATTACATATTTTTCTGATGTTGATGTTGAGAATTACATGGAAATTACATGGCAATACTTAGAAAATACGGAAATCTCAGTTTGTAATAAACAATATATGATCAGATATGAAAATGCCTTGCTTTCTAGACATTTGATGACTCTTACCAGTATTCATATTACCGGTATATGTATTCCCGTAAATGTTATAGACAAGACATGGCAAAATCCACATTATCTGTAAAACTTGCAATGTGTATTAATAATATTTTTAATCACAATCCATTGCATATTTATTCTGACTGAATAAACATTACATCCTGGAAAAAACAGCATCTAACGGAGTTGAAAACAAATTGGATACAAGACCATTTATACACAATGTTTTGCCTTGGGTTATATTGCCATCTTAGTATCTTTATAAAGACATCAAGTAAAAATATATTAACATAGAAACTGAAACATACTTTTTTTTCAATGCATTTTTTAAAGATACACATATACATTTTGAACAAATAAAAACAGGATATTTACAAAAAATGTTCTTTTCTATGAACTTTAATGTTTGTAATGAGAAATATATGAACTAATTATAGATATGTTTACTTTGCTTCAAATCAAAATAATTTTTTAAAAATTAGTTTACATCAAAGAAAACACATTGATTAACCAATAAGAGATAACCAATGTTACCTTTGGTGCATTATATACGCTATGAAAATCACGCACAAAAAGGTAAAGAACAAAACCAATGCTGTTGTCAAATAAATCTAGACCAAATATCAAACAGCAATGGATATCATCACATGTACTACTAATATCTAATTTATTCATTTTATATTATCAAATTTATATTTTAGTTTATCATTACTTAGTAATATTATGAAATGCCTATTTTTTTCAAATTGAAAGATTGTTAACGTTATAAACAGATCTAAGCTGGTTCCATTTATAAACCATGTAAAACAAATTCAGATTCAATTTCAGAGAGAATGATTTGATAGCAATCACTAAATATTGAATTGAGAGTTCTTCTGAAGTTAGATTTGAATACTTCCAACAAAATCTGACTTTAACAATGTTATTTTGAAGTAATATTTTCTTAAACAAACTATTTTTTAAAATAGATTACAATAAACTTTCATTTACCAGCATATGTTGTATTTAAATTACCAATACATGAATATATGTGATACAGTCTTTGATAAAACAAGATGAATTAATTACTTCAATCTACAACAAAAAAATCTTGCAATTAATGTTCACCTTGAAACAATAAATCTAATGGATGGGTGATTTCTGTAACAAATTCAGATTTTTATCTACAGTGCTTGTACGATAAAACATTATTTATACATATGGTACAACAGCCAACGTATACTCTACAAGTCAGTGGACATGTCTTTTTTTTTAAAAATCAATAACTGTATCAAGCTTCAAAGGCATTTATCTCCTTTTTTAAACAGTCTACATGCATGTTCATGTCTTTAATGGAAATTTGACTTTGGTTAAACAGATAGTCTCTTAAATAAATAAGATGCAAATTAAATGCTAGAAAGGTTTTTATCTATTTTTTATTCTTAGAGTATCTAGATAATTAATGGAGAAGTTTTTAAAAATGATGACAATATATTTTAATAATATATCAATTATCTGCTAATCTAGAAATCTAAATTTATTGGGTTTTATGAAATAAAATAATAGTCACCTGAAAACCATGGTCCTTCAGATTTAACTGAAAAAATTCAAATAAAAAACCAAATTAAAATTATAAGAATTTGAGGGCAAAGAAATTACTTTTAGTAAGATTTTATCCATTTGGGGATCTTATAAATATCATGCAAAGTCATGTTTAACCAAATGCCACAAACACCTTTACAATAAATAAGAATAAAAGTTTACGAAATGTTACATACATTAATCTGAATTTAAAGGATTATTTTACAAATTCTAAATTCTGTGTCCTTTAGAAAAAAAAATGGGTTTAACTGCAGATGAAAAACATGTAAATGAAGATCTTATGAAACCAACGCCCACCCCACAGATAGTCATCCAAATGCATATTGGTATACCACTAATCTTTCATTAAAACAAACTCTGTTTTTCTTTGAACATATTAGCAATACATGTACAATGAATCAAATTCTTCTGGAAATTACAACAGATGAAATATTCAGACTGATTAAGTTTCAATTTGTACGTCTTTATTAAGGTTATTTATTTGTCTTTGTTCTGAGAGCATAAATATACAATCTTATTTAAACAAGGTACCAGCGAAAAACAAGATCAGAGTGTTTAAATTCATTAGAAAATTTGTGTTGCTTTATTCGACTTGTTCTGTACTATCGACATATTACATTATATTACAAAATAACATTTGTCAAAATTCCCCCACAGGATTGATGTGGTTTTCCAACATCAAAGTTCTTAAACATTCATCACAGTTATTATTATCAACTTAAGAATAAAAGGGTGTGACAAACACAAGAAGATATGCTACAGAACCCTAACTGTCAACTAGCTAGAAAGCTCCCACAGTGCTGTCATCAGAGGGATGGACAATGGACCCTACCTCGAACAAGTTCTGCAACTTGAACATCTTAACAGAAAAACTATGGCTCTTTTTATTGTTTAATCCTTACATGGAAGGAATGTCTATGGTGAAGAATCTTTTCCAAAAACTCAAAGTGGGGATTGGGTGGAAGGTTTATGACATGAAATTGATCCTTGCATGGTTATAAGGATAGATTAGTTTGTCCACTAATTCCTGCCTTAGGCCAAAATAAAATTATTGTTTGTTTGGAATTGTCTCCTGCCTCATTGAAATACCCCCACTGATAAAATTTTACTTGTAAAAAATAGCTTTTTTATGTGGAAATTTTTTATCTTTTTTATCTATTTTTATTTTTAATTAGCTAAACTTCCAAAGTTGAAAAATATGAAAAAGAAAAGAAAATCTCCGACCATCCTTTAGGGGGCAATTCCAAAGAAACATTTATTAAGGATGGCCCTATGGTTGTACATTGTCTGGTTAACTGGACTTGTGATGTTTAACAGTATGCTTTATGCCTCTATAGCTAAAGGGGCACTGAAGGGCCATGGCTATTTTAAGTTGTCTGACAACTGACTTATTATGTTTAAATAAAACATTTACATTCTTACTAAAGTACCATAATAAAGTCTACATCAACTCGTCATTTTTCTGAATACACTAAATCAAAAAAAAATCATTTCAATCAATCAACTTCAATAATAAATATCAAAAAATAAATAATTCTTTCCGTAGGCTTTAATACACGTATATACAGATGTCTGCAGAGGACTTGAAAATATCAAATGACAGCTGGTAAAAGACTAAAGCACAAAGTTAATATGATAATTTTATGGAGTACAGAAAGATTGATTTTTCACATCATTGATAGCATAAAGCAAACTTTAAATTACATACACGTGTAAGTAAACTGAATCCCAGCAAACATCGTTTGTGTGATCAGTATGGTAACAAGTCAATGAAAATAATGCATGACATACAATATACTCTCAACACCCACACTTCTTAAGTAAAGTTTCCTTCTACCAAGCACAAAAAACAATTAGAAAATCTAACTGTAGCAAACGTCCAAACCAGTTTATGCAATAACAAAAAAATCTTCAATGACTTGAACAATAATAGTGATTTATAAAACTGTACAAATTTAGAGAACATGAAGAGTGTACTTGGTAATTCATACAAGCCCAAAATACTACAAAACCCCAGCCAGGATGTTAATATATTTTTACTTCCCTTTCCAAGGTTAACTCTATGTATATATTCTTAAAATTTTCTGATCAACAGACAATTTCCTCTCAGAAAATGTGTGACCACATAAATGTAAATACATGATACACCAAAAATTTTAAAACCATGGATTCCAAATCCAATTCCAAATTCATTCATACTGATACATGTACCAAAAAATATCTTACATTTACAATTGAAACTTACAGTTAATGGAACCATCTTCTCCTGGTTTGGGTGCTGTGGGTTTTCGCCTGTTTGAACCAAAAATTTGACTGCAATGATTAATAATTGTTCATTATCATCTCAATATATACCTCATTTGAATCAAATTATGTGTAAATCATGGGGATGACATTGATGATTTTTAATGTTGGTTTTTGAAATAAAAAAGGATTTTCCATTCTTTCAACTTTTCATTAAAAAAAAAAAAAAAAAAATTATCACTACTGTATGGCAGTACTGTATCACAGTCAGAAAAGGTCACAATTTGCAGCGGTTCTCTGAATTTGCAAAAAGGATATTAGTATACAAAGATTTTTTTATGCCACAATAACAAATTTAAATGGGATTTATTTAACAAGCTATATCACATTAATTCTATAGTTTGCAACACCATCATGTCAGAATTCAATTCCCTTTCATAGAATGCAGCAAGTTATGCTTCACTATGCACCCTCATTAAGGAGCTGGAAAATCCACTTTGCTTACTCTTTTTCTTGTTTTTTGGAGGGGGAAAAGGAGACATGCATATGAGGCAGTTAAAAAACAATTCTGAAAACCTAATTGGTCCATGAACTTTGAAAACCAATATAATAAAAAGAGGGTATGTCTAATAATTGAACGGTTAACTTAATTGTCTTACTTGTACAACTCTCGGATTTTTATTTGTATGGGTACGGAGCAGCCTTTCTGCAGTAGCTGTAAAGCTCGCCCCATCAAATCAGTCTTTCTTCCAGTTTTGTTTCTTCCAGCATATCCTAATAATACTTGTAATTCTGAGACCCGAAAACTCATTACCATATGCTGTAAAATTTATAAAGATTGTTATTTATTTTTAAAATCTTGTAGACAAATGGACAAAAAAATATAGGAAAAGTTAAAATGTAATTTAATTTTTAGCACTGATTTATAGATCAGCATTCTGGACCTCTCAAACAAAATATGAAGAAATTACTTTTTTTCATATGCCCCCTCCCCAATATAAGGTTTTTAAACAATCGGACAGTCATGCTCTGAAGTAAAACTTTGATGACTTTCATTAACCTTGACCTAAATACAGAAAAGGGAGGCAATATTGGAAAAAAATGTTTGTACGAGTTGTCTCCCGCGGATTTTTTAATTTCAGTTCTTCCCGATTGATTTTCCACGGAAATGGATGAATTCGGCCATTAAAAATGTACTTCGTGCATTAAGGCTTTAATTCAAAGCATAAATGTTAAAGAACATTGGAAATAAATATAAAAGAAACACGTGAACAGTTATTTCATACGTTTCGTAGCTGACCCAAACCATATCCTGCTAAAATTTCAACAGAAAGTAGACCAGAGTCTATATAAACAGTCTGACTTAACTGGAGAGTCATATCATGTAACTGTCATACAGGTGAATCGTTTCAAGTACTATTCCCTATGATTTCACCACTTAGTCTTTTGTTTTTTCCCTCTCGACTTACCTTCAGTTCTGGTAAATCCGCCATTGTTGTGAAACTGAAGTGCGCATGCTCTATAGGGAAAATGGCGACTAGATCGGGTAGGTGACACAGGATTGATAAAATATGTAATTTTTACGTTGTTCTGTTCTTTAATGATTTTTAATTAACATACACATGCTTAAAATAGCTGAAGTATATCTTTAAGCGTTCGTTTACAGACGTGAATGCGTGTCGATTAATTGTTTTCATCTGACCTTTACTAAATACAGACGTTGGTTACAAAACATTTTACATTTATTTCGAATAGATCTACTCTACCTTGCGCTATCTTTGGTGTTTGATTCACATTTGGTTTACAATCTTTGTAGTAGATATAACATACTTGATCTAAAGTCTTTTGTACTATCCTTTTACCAATATATTAGTATTTAAATTTAGGCAAAAATATATTAAAAAGGATCTCCCAGTGAAAGTAAAATATCTCATGTTTACTTTTTTCTTTGCCATATTATTTTTGTGAAGTTATCATATTGAAATTCTTATGTTGAGTTTTGTTGTAGTTCTCAGATTTTCGGGATCGATCAATCATCTCCTAGGGCCCTTGTTAAGTCGACGAAGCCCAGCACTAACATGCTCGGTCAATCTAAAGACAAAAGCCTTTGAAACAGAGAATGAAAGGCAAAAGAGGTATTATTTATGTTATATTGAAAGGAGGTCAAAATTTTGACAGCTTGTTTTGATGAGCAAAATAGATAGTAACAACCCACCGAAAGTCCAAACTCTTGTTAAAACGACTCTAATATCTAACTGACAGCAGAGATCGAAAACAACAATCTGTGATTTGTACATTTTTAATGACATATTTTTCAAAGTGTGTTAAGTGTCTGGATGAAAAAATTGATGTACTATGACAAAGTTTGAAGAAAAAAAATTCAAAGTGCATTTACTTGGTCCCAAATTTTTTTTATACTGAGTTGATTTGGTCCCAAATTTAACGCACTTTGAATTTTTTTTTTCAAAGTGCATATTTTTTCAAAGTGTGTTGACACAGGGTCTTGGTAACCCATCTGGGTGATTGGTCTTATTATATTTACCTTTTCCATGCCTTTGTCTATGACAGGGTTGGTAATAAAAGCCCGCCCGAGACATCCTGTTTCTAAGGCAGGTTGGGGTGAAACTTTAAAAGACAGTCCAGCGGTCGGGCTAATTTTAATAGCCAGTTCCTACTTTTAAACCGCAATTTCTATTTTTAAGCTAATAACCTCATTCACAAAAAGTACAGACGCCTTCACATTGTTAGGTATTGTTGAGAATTAGGTAAGATCTAGCAATTGTAATCTATTCGCTCATTGGTCTGAATGATTGTTACAGCTAACCAGCGTTCGCAAGACAATTTTGTTTGGCAATATTACAAAAGAAGCAACTTGCTAGATGATGCACAAGTTTTTGAGGTTGTCAACTCCCAAAAAGCGTTACTTGATTGACGCAGGGATGAATATATATGTCCCTGATTGACGCTATGAGAAAAAAAAACCAGTCTACGATCAAAACAAAATAGCTGACCGATAGTTCCGGGATGGAAAGTAGAATTTGAATGGCTGACAAGTGACGAAACACATAGAGTGCTGTATTGTAAACTATGTAGGGGGTGACCACTATTTAATTTTTACTATTTATTCTTACCAAAATTACGCAAATTTAGATGTGGGTAATTAATTTTAAACAAACTTCTTTGGAAATCCCTCTTTACAACTTTTCTGGTTAAAACAAAAATTCTAAAACAATTTAATAACAAATAAACACAGAGCCATCCACAAACTGACAAAGGCACAAAAGTTTGTTTACAACAAAGCTACACATGTTTTAAATTCAAGTACGAGCATTTCCACCTCCTGTCGAAACTGGGCATAAAAAAATCAAGTGACCTCATATTTTTACAAAACTGAGAAACTCTGCAGGCATTTTACATGTTTTTTATTGCATAAAAAAATACAGCCCCTGTCATTGGCAGAAAATCCTTAAAACAAAAGAGAATTTAGGAATTGTTTTGCCTCAGCATATTTTGATACTTCAGAAAAATAGTGTTGTTAGACCTATAAACAATTAGCAGTTAAATTGAGTTCATCTGACCAATAAATAAATTTTAATCACATTTTATCACTGTTGTTTTTTATTACCTTTCAATGTTTTGGATTTTATTATTGTCACTTTTCAATCTTTCAAAATTGTTGTGAAAGTTCACGATATATATGACATTGTTAGCTGCCTACCAAAAAGAAGGTTTATAATTATAAACATGTAGATGGATAGTTTCATTTTTTACGCCTTTAAACCTTAATAATAACTTAAATAAGCATTCTTTGGGTTATGCTTAGATGTAGTTTCAAATACTGTGTAAAAGCTGAAGATTTACAAATGTAAATATTAGGCTTTGTGTATAGTTTATTCATAAAAGTGAACATTTTTATCAGGACTGGCAGATTTTGGGCAGGGCTGGTAACTTTTAAAAGTAGCCAGCCCTGTGGCTGGCTGCTATTTTTGGTGAATTTCCAACCCTGTCTATGATAACACTACAAATCAATTTTGTAATGTATTGTCCAATGCATTTCATCAATGCTGAGTGTAATAGCTCTGCTACGAGATCAATTGTCACCTGATTAAAATATCTATTTACAGTAATAATTTACTAAGAATCTGGATTATAACCCTTTGTTTATGTATTAATTTTTATGATGATTTACGGTAATGCAGTGCATAATGGCCTTTATAAAGTCCATATATAAAACATGAGCACATGCCACTGTCACTACATTCTATCGAGATCATATTCCATGTGTATTCCGCCAAGTTGGTTTATATTTAGAGTGCACATGTGACTGCATTAGTTATCAATTGTAGCAGCAATATGTATTATTTATAAACATTACATACCCAGATGTATTATGGTGTTCTTTAAAAACATCTTACCTATTTTTAACTCACCTGAGCTGAAAGCTCAAGTGAGCTATTCTGATCACATTTTGTCTGTCATATGTTTGTCTGTCTTGAAACTTTTCACATTTCGAACACCTTTTCAAGAACCGCTGGGCCAAATTCAACCAAACTTAGTACAAAGCATCCTTAGGCTAAGTGGATTCAAAGTTGTGAAAATTAAGGATCACACCCATTTAATAGGGGAGATAACAATGAATTATCGAAATTTTTCAAGAAATTTTCAAAAATCTCCTTCCAAGAACCAAAAGGCCAGGAAAGCTGAAACTTGTGTAGTAGAATCCTCAGGTAATGTAAATTTAAAGTTGTGAAAACATGACCCCCAGGGGTAGGGTGGGGCTACAAATGGGAGTTGAATTTTTACATAGAAATATATAAAGGAATTCTTTAAAAATCTTCTCATAAACCATAAGGCCAGGAAAGTTGAAACTTATGTGGAAACCTCCTCAGGTAACATAAATTTAGTTGTGAAGTTTTGAAAATCATGACCCTTGCGGGTGGGGTGGGGCCACAATGAGGGGGGGGGGGTGAATTTTTACATAGGAATATATATAGAGTAAATGTTTAAAAATCTTCTTAAGAATCTTTTGGTCAGGAAAGCTATAACTTGTGTGGAAGCATCTGGTGGAGCCACATTGGTGATCCAGTTGTACAAAGGAAAAAATTTCAATTCTAAAAAAAACTGAAATGTTACTATATATGCTTTTACTTATAGCAAGCATTTTTACATATTACTGATTCTTTACAATTGTTTAAACTTTAGCCTCTGGACGATTATTGGGCCTCACAAGGGGTTCAGAGTTTGATGTAGGTTTATATCCTGTATATAAGCAATTGTATAGGTTCTTTCTGAGATCTGCAATGCTGAATATGAATTGACTATAAAATCATCCTATTAGAAAAGGGATTTGATTATAAATATAAGAATATCTAGGGGGAACAGGGTTTTTTTTTTTTTTACACGGGATCTACATGTAGTATACCACATTGTCCAGATATTTTGTATTATTACTCCATGAAGCTGATTTCGTCATGCTTATTGTTGCTCAGGTGAGCGATATTGCCCATGGGCCTCTTGTTTAGCACTGGCACCTGATATATTTCCTTTTAAAATATTTCTTTATATCCCTTTATAATCATATTGGGGATGTAACATTTCCAGTTTGGGGATTTTACCAATCGTAACATCAGTAGTACACAATGTAATCATGCAGTTTGTATTGGTAACTTAGTAATTTCGGTAGTCTAAGAAAACCTACATACATGTGTACCCCCTTGTTGGGATTCGGATACCCGAGCATCATCAGCGCTTGCACTAACAAGACCACTTTCTAAACAATGAGATTCATAGTATGATTAGCAATTATAGCATGTACTGGGAGCTTACCATATATTCTGTTCTGGAATTATATTAAAACTTGGATTTTAAATAATATTTGGGTGCCAGTCTGCTATAGATATTTATCACCCCCTTTCCTCTTTCCACTAGATTTATTGATAACATATTTACACTGGATATTTTATCGTACTGTTTACAAGGCGATATAGTTATTTTTTAGCCAGGCTCTGCTGAAAGCAGAGTCCTGGCTGTAGGCAAATCGCCAATTTTACTATAAATAGCACAACTTCAAAAGTAAACAAAAAACCAAACAGCGTCAAAGTTAAAGCTTCTGCTATACCAAACAGTTACACAAAGAGCCACATTTTGTCAAAAGTGTTGGCATTTTGTTTCTTTTTTTGTAATTTTGAGAGAATTGTCAATATTTTTTAGTTTTTAGCTCACCTGAGCTGAAAGCTCAAGTGAGCTATTCTGATCACATTTTGTCCGTCGTCCGTCTGTCCATCTGTAAACCTTTTACATTTTGAACTTCTTCTCTAAAACCGCTTGGCCAATTTCAACCAAATTTGGCACAAAGCATCCTTACGGGAAGGTGAATATAAATTGCAGAAATGGAAGACCGATCTTTACTCAAAGCGGAGAAAAACTCCAAACTGTAGAAAATAGGGGGTGCATTTTTAAAAATCTTCTTCTCAAGAACTACTGAGTCAAATTCAACGTAGTTTAGCATAAATTATCCTTATGGGAAGGAAAATATAAATTGCAAAAATAAAGTTTCAAATTTGAGTAATTTATGAAAATAATAATAAGACAGAGAGAATGAGGGGTCAATCAGTTTAACTTCGGGCTCAATATTTCATACATTGATTATTGAAAACCAGTCTATGTTAGAAGCAGCCATCTTGAAGTTGAACGGAGATGAATTTGTTTGTTCTGCATCAGTTTACGTGCGAAGGGAATATTTGAAACATCCAAAATATATTTGTGCCATTTATGTGAAGTAAATTGAGGTTAAATATTTCAATGTGTTGACATTTTCATTTGTGACTGTGGTTTTAGCTTGCTTTGATTTTCGTTTAGCATGTTTAGTTTAACTTGAGAGGAACTGTCGTCTTTATTTTCGAATTTAAAATTTTTACGTGTAGACCGGTTAATCAGACAGCTGATTGTTTACATGTACCTGCGCAAAATCTGATGCACTAACAACATATTATAGAAAACTATTCATTATGTTGGTACATGTAATTCGGTACGATCTCTACGTAATGATTTATTAATGCACCATGTTTCTTTAAGATGCTCAGCAATTTCAATCTAAACGGAGATTATTCTCACTGCTAGAAATATTTAAGTATATATATATATATATATATATATATATATATATGATGAAAAATAAATCGTGTTTTTTTTCTTTGTTTTAGTGCATTTTTCTCTTGTTTTAATTGTTTACAGATTTCTATTTACTAACATGAGAGTCAAGCTTCCAGTTATAAGCAAGATACAGAGCTTTGCGCACAATGCTACTGTATGTTTGTACACAAAGCTGAGGTCATGCTTTAGTTCGTTTATATTTTAAAATGCAGCTATGCTGAATAGGAAATACATGTACCAAGTTTAAAATTCATAAGTTGAATGTAATAAACTCATGTGAACAAAAACATGACTCAAACCAAGCTATGAATCTTGCTTATATGATTCTACGATTGACACTGAAATTTTGGTTGATCAATAGAAATGTCTTGCTAAAAGGATGATATGCTGTAATTAGTTTCTGTTGCCCCTTCTTTAACGATGAATTGCATAAAATCTACACAAATTTTTGATAGTTTTTCGAACACAAGTAAATAAAAACGACGTCTTTTAAACAGTTTCCATAGTCCTGACACATTATTATTATGAGGATAAAAGCATTATCTGTGTTCTTAAAAAAATATTGCAATGGAAAATCATCTTTGTTTGTAGACATTTGTTGTTTTTTCAGCAATAAAATGAAAATAATGGGTGGGCCTTGGTACAATAGAGCAACATGCCTGCCAATACATAAATTTGAATTATAACTCTTTAACATATGTGACAACATTTTTCAGTTTATTCATCAATCAAGTGAGTAAGGATATGAAACGTCATACGAAATGAATTCATGCCTGGTAAACGACAATCTTTTATAATGGAGAAGGCCTATTAAATTTTTCAATGTTTTTAATTTGAGGAATATTGAGCGCATTCATTCTGGTGCATTGAGGTACACTTTTCTTCTTTCACATAGAAATATTTTTAAATAAAATACAATAACTATAGTCTGTCCCAAGTTATTGCTTCCATCACTTGTTGATGATTTTTAATAAAAATACACATACCTGTGAAAGAAGTTATTTCTATTGCACATGATCTAATTTTTCGGTAAAAATGGTATTCCATTTATAGGGTAAATATGTCAAAGATTAAGTATGTGCAGGAATAAGTGTAAAATTCGGATATTCATTTTTGGTTAGTGTACCAAGGGGCCACATTTCACAATATCCTATATTTACATTTGCAAATAAGTTTCCTTATATGAACCTATAGAATAGCGAAAACGTTCAATTCTGTATGAACTTTTTCATGATGTCACAATGATCATGGCACGCGCTTATCGCTTAGATTATAGTAAACTTAAAATTTCGGTAATTTTAACAGTTCTGAACGATTTTTCTTTTTTCAAACGTAAATATAAGTAATAAACAGCAATGTTATAAAGTTCACTGGGATATGAAGTTGGTTGGTATGTGATCAAATCTACCGAGAAGCCCTATGGGCTTCACAGGATTTGATCATGTGACCAACCAACTTCATATCCGGGTGAACTTTTTAAATTGCTGTTTATTTCTTTAATGAACGTTGGTGATGTCACAATGATCAAATCAGGCGCTTATCGCTTGTCGCTTGATTATTGTAAACTTAAAATCTCAGTAATTTTAACAGTTCTGAATGATTTTTCTTTTTTCAAAGGTAAATATAAGTAATAAACAGCAGTGTTAAAAAGTTCACCGGGATATGAAGTTGGTAAGTACGTGATCAAATCTACTGAGAAGCCCTTTGGGCTTCACAGAATTTGATCATGTGACCAACCAACTTCATATCCGGGTGAACTTGTTAAATTGCTCTTTATTTCTTTAATGAACGTTGGTGATGTCACAATGATCAAATCAGGCGCTTGTCGCTTGATTATTGTAAACTTAAAATCTCGGTAATTTTAACATTTCTGAACAATTTGTCTTTTTCAAAGGTAAATATAAGTAATAAACAGCAATGTTAAAAAGTTCACCGGGATATGAAGTTGGTAAGTACGTGATCAAATCTACTGAGAAGCCCTTCACAGGATTTGATCACATAACCAACCAACTTCATATCCGGGTGAACTTTTTAAATTGCCGTTTATTTCTTTATTGAACACCCATAAAAACGCGCCAAACACGACAGTCTACTAAGTATGACTTTCTTTACATTTACGAGCAAAACCAAAAATATGTAATAATTTTTAAAATACCTGAATGACCTGAATTATAAGACCTGAATAAAATTCAGTTTTATATAAAACATATTTCTACATGTAAATTTACTTTTAATTCATAAAAATAAGCATAATATTAATTCTATTGTTAAAAAAAAACTATCCCGCAGAAACACAATTACAATATTTAAATGTATATCAAATAACGGACAGCCTTTTGGCGGCCTGTAATCACATAATTAGTGAAAAATATTTAAGTAATAAGGAGTCATTCTTTGTATATTATGAGATGGTCCTGTCAAATCTGTCATTAAGCCCAAAGACCTTTTTTGGATTTGATCACCCCTGACCTTATTTGATCACCTCATGATACTCAAAACATGATTCCATATTCCTAAATAGAGTGTCTGACAATACAAGTCAAACTAATAAAAAGGAGTCAACAAGAGTTTACTGACATGATGTACGAGTACCTATGAAAACAAGTCGAATCAATTAATTCTAGGAGTATATGTACATACTGTACTTTAATATTTCAAAAATATATTCATCTCATATGATTAAAAAAATTTAATTTGTAGACCTACATCATTACATTTAACATTATCTGCATTTGACCAAAAAGTGATGTGTGTCCAAAAACATATCTTGGAACAAAAGCAAGTCCTTTCTCAAAATAATAAGTAAAATATGGAGAGAAAAATGTTTTGTTCAAACTTCTCGCTCACTTCCATTTTATCATAAAATGTGAAATTTTTAATGTGAAAACTTTATTTGTTTTTGATTCTAGCTTGGTACCCTACAGAACACAGAGCACAGATGCCAGAGCTCAGGTGGTGCAGCCGGGTCCACGGGAGCCATACTCCCCCCATCAGCACCCTGAAAACAACATGGACTTTGTCATGGCCAGGGCTGATGATCTGTTGAACTGGGGAAGGAGGGTATGTTGTGGGAAAACTTAATTGTTTTTAGAGGTCCAACTTATAAAATATAGGTGGTTTTTTTAAAGGGAATAAGTTTTATGTCTTTTTAGTATTAAGTCTAGAAATCTTGTGTTAGGCCATATAAAATTGTTATTTAGATTCTCATCCTAATTTGCAAAAAATATGGGGCGGGTGGAGGGATTTTATTTATTTTTTTTTTATTTAAAAAAAACCCCACCTTTTTCACCATTCATGTTCTAGAAATAACAACTGCTCTATTCTTTTAAGTTAATGCTAATATGAGTACACAAATCTCTAATTGAACGTGAGGAATTAATAGCCGCGTAAAAAACAGGAAGCACAACTTGTGATTTTAATAAATCTTGCTTTAATTTTTAGACGAATGTAACTTAAATGTCACGATGATAAAAATTTGGCATTCGCAATTTTAAATTCTTGCAATTTGATGCACAATGGTTGAATTATGGAATGAAGTAATTATGTAAAATAAGGAATCTATAGTATTCAAAATTTTGTTTCTTGATAACCGCAGTTTCATTTCATACTGTAAAACAAAATTTGGCTTATCACATTTTAGCACAAACGCAAGTGCCAAATCATTGGGGCAAAGGAATTTCTTGTTTGACCAATGGCATCAAAGCATGTGAACACAATGACTTTAATTTCTAACTTGCATACACTTCTAGTACTAAAAATAGACTAAAGTTATTGTTATATTTTTTAAATTGAATACATTTGGAAAATTGTTAACGAAATGTTAACATTAGTGCTCAAGGCCAGTTGTGTCAGTCGCTAAAATTTGTATTTTGCCATATTTACTCGTTTAACAGAATATAAAATCAGTTACTTGATTCCTTAAAAATGTTTGTTTTTCCTGATTTAGACTTCAATATGGCCCATGACATTCGGTCTTGCATGCTGTGCTGTGGAAATGATGCATTTTGCTGCCCCTCGTTATGACATGGATCGATTTGGAATTGTATTTCGTGCTAGTCCTCGTCACTGTGACGTCATGATTGTTGCAGGCACTTTAACAAACAAAATGGCACCTGCTTTGAGAAGGGTAAGAAGAGAGCAAGATGCAAAGAGTTTTGTCAAATAGGGTTAACAGTTGTTTGTGTTTGGCTTGTTGTAGATGGGACAGCCTATGTCTCCATCATTGTATTTTATTTTATCCCCAGTGCAAAAGTTGATAATAAAAAGTGCTTAGTGGACACAATTTTAGCTGTAGGTATCTCCTGTTGGCATCAAAATTGGATGTAAACAGGCCTATATTTCTTTATTATCCAACCATTTAAAACTTTTAATACTGTGAAATCATTAAATTTTGTGGTGGCTCAATTTTCTTGGAATTTGTCAGTATCTCTCATACAAGAATTAACATTGTCCATGAATTAATGAATTAGGGTTAAAAAGTTACATTTTCTTTTGTAAGTACATTTGTATAAAAGAATACACAAAATTACATCCCCACAAACCTGTAAATTTTAAGCAATCTACTAACTTTAATGATTCCACAGTATTTGGTATTTGGGTGAAGATAACACTGTCCTTCTGTCAACTATGTATTAAAGCCTCCTTTTTAGCTCACCTGAGCTGAAAGCTAAAGTGAGCTTTTCTGATCACTTTTTGTCCGGCGTCCATCCATCTGTCTCTCTGTCTGTAAACTTTTTACATTTTCAACTTCTCCAGAACCACTGGGCTAATTTTAATTAAACTTGGCACAAAACATCCTTAGGTGAAGGAGATTCATGTTTGTTAAAATGAAGGGTCACGTCCCCTTTCAAGGGGAGTTAATTAAAAATCATTGAACATTTGTTGGTATTTTCAAAAATCTTCTTCTCAAAAACCATTCGGCTAGAAAAAGCTGAAACTTGTGTGGAAGCATCCTCAGGTAGTGTAGATTCAAGTTGTGAAAATCATAATCCCCAGAGGTAGGATGGGGCCACAATGGGGGGGGGGGGTCAAATTTTTACATAGGAATATATGTAGTGAATCTTTAAAAATCTTCTTCTCTGAAACTGATCAGCCAGGAAAGCTGTTACTTGTGTGGAAGAATCCCCAGGTAGTGTAGATTCAAGATTATTCAATTCATGATTCCCAGGCTAAGGATGGGACCACAATTGGGGGTCAAATTTTTACATCTATCATTGCTTAGGTGAGCGTTGTGGCCCATGGGCCTCTTTTTTTCATAATAGTAATGTTGTTAATATAATTCCTTGAAACATATTTGAAATTGGTCGCTCAAATAGAAAAAATCACCAGTTTCACCTCCAAAAATCTGTCATACACAAACATTTTTTTAATATACTTATAACAAGAGGCAATGCATACATATAAATAGAGCTTGAAAATTGATAAAGGTACTTGGATATGTATTGTGATTAAATCATTATGATAACATTCGTCTTTTCCTGACATTTTATGCCTCATCTTTTAGAGATGAAAATAGTCTTCAAGTCAAAGAATCGCAAATAATCTGTTGGCCATAGATTTTTCAGAGATCAGCATATTTTTCTTCAACAGGTATATGACCAGATGCCTAACCCTCGATGGGTAATCTCCATGGGGAGCTGTGCCAATGGAGGGGGATATTATCATTATTCATACTCAGTTGTCAGAGGCTGTGACAGAATCGTTCCAGTTGATATTTATGTACCAGGTATATGCTGAAATATTGAATACAACAAAAGTTGAATCTCATTCCATTTAATTCTACATTACATGTATATATAGTTTTCCTGCATCATTCTAATCAAATTTATCTCCCCGGGTTTTCACAGTACAATATGTACCAAGAAACAAAAGGCCGACGGGCCACATAGCTAACCTGAGCAACAATAGGCGTGATAAAATCAGCTTCATGGAGTCATAATACAAAATATCAGGACAATGTGGTATACAGTGGGGCCTCAGATATCCGGACGCCAGATAACCGGATGCTTCGGTTTACAATTTTATTTAGGAACAAAATTCACCTTTGTCAGTTTGACATGTTTTCATTCAAAGAACATGGCTGCCTAGTTTTCGGTGGGATTGTGTAAAAGTAGTCAGGGATATGGGTCGAATCTACACTTTGAAGGAAGGTGAAGGAAATTTGGCGATTTTAAATTTCTTAGTGTTTTATATGAAGCAAAAATGATACAATTGACTAAACTTAAGATGATTTTTAATATCTGATTATAGGTATTTGAAAAAAAATAACCAAAAAATAGGTTAGACACAAAAAAGGAATTTGGGACAGCGCAGGACATGTGGCCCGGACTACTTTTCCACCATCCCGTTTTCGATATACGAAATACCGAACCCTAAGTTATATATTGATCGACCCCCATTCTTTCTTTATTATTATTTTTGTAATTTACTTAAATTTGAAATATAATTAGCCCATGATTTTTGCAATTTATATTTTCCTTTCCATAAGGATTATTTAGGTTAAATTACGTTGAATCAGTAGTTTTTGAGAAGAAGATTTTGAAAAATGCACCCTCCTTTTTCTACAGTTTCGAGGTTTTCTCCGCTTTGAATAAAGATCGGTCTTTCATTTCTGCAATTTACATTTGTCCTACCATAAGGATATTTTGTGCCAAATTTGGTTGAAATTGGCCAGGTGGTTTTAGAGAAGTTCAAATTGTAAAAGTTTACAGACGGACGACGGACAAAATGTGATCAAAAAAGCTCACTTGAGCTTTCAGCTCAGGTGAGCTAAAAACTGTTTTACTTCTAATCTTGCTTCATTTATCCGGATGGTAAAATTTGATGATACTTGTGAGGCCCAATAATTGCAACACCCAATAATTGTCCAGGGGCCAAAGTTTAAACAATTTTAAAGAATCACCAATATATAAAAATATAAGTAAAAGCGTATACCGGTATATAACATTTCGGTTTTTGTGAATAATTAAAATGTTTTCCTTTGAACAATTGAATCCCCAATGTGGTCCCATCCTACTCCTAAGTATTGTGATTTGAACAAATTTGAATCTACACTATCTGAAGTTGCTTTCACCAAAGTTACAGCTTTTCTGGGCAGAAGAAGATTTAAAGATATTTCTCTATATATTCCTCTGTAAAAATTTGTCCCGTAGGATGGTGATTTAAACGTTTTGTAAAATTGTTTTTATCAATCTTTTTTATTCAATACCTCAGTACCTACTATAGTTTCTGTCAGACTTGTTCATATTTACAAAGCAAGTTTTTGAAAATCAAATTTTTAAAATCTAAAACTAGTGGGTATTGTTTTTTTAACAAAAAAACACATGTCTCCCCTTCTCCCCAAGGATTGTAAAATGGGGCAAATTTAACAATTGAAAAAGAATGATGTCAGCTATATGTTACCCAGACCCAGACAAAATTTTATTATCTTTTTCTTAATTTGACCTTGAGTAAAACATGGTCAAGGTCATATATTAATCAATAGTACACCTTAGTGTATTATTAGTGTTCTTTGTTTAAAGTTTGAAGTCCTTCTGTCAAAGTATATTCAGGAGTTGAACAATAAAGTTTTTTCTAATTTGACCTTGAAATCAAATTTTTAGGTCAAGGTAAAAAATGTTGGTAAGGTTCAACTAGGTTATATACCATCTATCTATGATACAAGTTAAAAGTCTGTATGTTAAAGGAGTTTTATGTTATGGTCCGGACAATATTTTTTATGAAAAGCTTGACCTTGAAGAACAAAATAGGTCAAGATCAAAACTTTTGGTGACGTGCACTCTTTCTCAATACCATCTACCTATGTTTCAAGTTTGAAGTCCTAATGTCAAATGGTATTAAAGTTATATCCAAGACAAAATTTTATTATTTTTTCTTAATTTGACCATGAGTAAAACAAGGTCAAGGTCAAATATTATTCAAAAGTACCTAAGTGTATTATTATTGTTCTTTGTTTAAAGTTTGAAGTCCTTCTGTCAAAGTATATTCAGGAGTTGAACAATGAAGTTTTTTCTAATATGACCTTGAAATAAAAATTCTAGGTCAGGGTCAAAAATTTTGGTAAGGTTCAACTAGGTTATATACCATCTATCTATGATACAAGTTAAAAGTCTGTATGTTAAAGGAGTCTTGTGTTATGGTCCGGACAATATTTTTAATGAAAAGCTTGACCTTGAAGAACAAAATAGGTCAAGGTTAAAACTTTTGGTGGCGTGCACTCCTTCTCAATACCATCTACCTATGTTCCCAGTTTGAAGTCTTAACGTCAAAGGGTATTAAAGTTATGACCCAGACAAAATTTTATTATTTTTTTCTTAACTTGACCTTGAGTAAAACAAGGTCAAGGTCATATATAAATCAATAGTACACCTAAGTGTATTATTATTGTTCTTTGTTTAAAGTTTGAAGTCCTTCTGTCAAAGTATATTCAGAAGTTGAACAATGAACTTTTTTCTAATATGACCTTGAAATAAAAATTCTAGGTCAAGGTCAAAAATTTTGGTAAGGTTCAACTAGGTTATATACCATCTATCTATGATACAAGTTAAAAGTCTGTATGTTAAAGGAGTCTTGTGTTATGGTCCGAACAATATATTTTTATGAAAAGCTTGACCTTGAAGAACAAAATAGGTCAAGGTCAAAACTTTTTGTGACGTGCACTCCTTCTCAATACCATCTACCTATGTTCCAAGTTTGAAGTCTTAATGTCAAAGGGTATTTAAGTTACAGCCTGGACAAATTTGGATGAAGAAGAAGAATAAGAAGAAGAAGAAGAATAAGAAAGTCGACAAAAACAATATGTCTCCCCTTTGAAAGGGGAGACATAATTACTTTTTCACCTATTGACTTAGTACTAGTATATACTTCTTGTGCATCATGCCATCTTTCATAATCAAGTCATTTTTAGAAACTATTTCAAGGTCTATGGAGCCTACCTAAGTTTCCCTTGATTAGTTATGATTGGTCTATACTTGTTGCATTGCATTTGATAAAGTTATAACTGTGAGGATGTGTTTCGTTTAGAGGGTTGAGGATTGATTACCTGGGTATTCAATACCCAGGTAATCAATATTACCTGGGTAACTGTTCAGTATTTTATTGGGTGGGGGATAGAAAATGAAAATATGATATATCTTGAAAACATTTTATCTAAAACAGATCAAAATCTGAGAATGTACAACATTACATTTTTTACTTTTCCAGGCTGCCCCCCTACAGCAGAGGCTCTCCTCTACGCCTTTCTACAGTTACAGAAAAAGATCAAGAGGATGAAAGCGTGCCAGAATTGGTACCGCCGTAATTACTACAACCCCAAGAAGAGAGGCATGTTAATCGAGCCAAAGGACGTCCCTTTCCAGAAGTTATTTAATCTAGTGAAGATGAAGGCACAGCCCAAACCTTTGGATTAGATAAACAAACAATATTTTTCAGATGTTGGTTGATCATACATCTTGGATCTGTATTTGACAATTGGACAGAGAAAGTGACATCCAGAACACATGTATGCGATTTAAATCGACTGTTATTGCACTTAAATGTGTTATTAAAAAAAAAATTGAGTTTTGGTTTTGTTTTGATATGCATGTAACCTATATTTTTATTGTGCAAAGTTGTACTTTGACAAATACATGTAACATTGAAGTGACTGTAAATTGTTCCTAGGAAGTGGTTCATAATTTGGGTGGAGTGATGGGACCTTGGAATTAAGTTCTTTTTCACACCATAATCCTATCAGTGAATGAAGGTGCCATTCCAGAAGTTAGTTATAATGTCAACATGTTAGATCCTGCTGAATATATATGTTTGAAATTGCATCATATAAAACGTGTGTAATAACCAATTAAGGGGGATGTGCAGCCATCTTGAACATTTTAGGATATGAATGTAAACATTTCTTGAACTGTCTTGTTTCTGCCCGAAACTGGCCAAAAATGTTGCCAAAAGATATAAAAGCAATAAATATGAAGTCCTACGTCATTTTGTTCGAAAAGTATGCATACAAGAACAGGAAAATGCCTTTTTAATCACTCAGAAGAGCTGTGGAACTGCACAGCTAGACTTGTTTTGAAGATTTAAAAATCAGAAAAAGAATGAAGGTGTACTCTCTACTAACCATTTGTTGAGAAAAAGTTTGAATTTTGCTCATTTAAGGTGGCTCACTACACCGTGAAATATTTTCTCAAATCAGCAGAAAATTACTTGATTTTGATGGATATCATAATGGATAAGAAGTATTTAAGTCAAAAAAATGTGCAATTTTGGACGAAAAGTTACATTTTCGAAAACAATTGAACAAAAGCTCCAGGCCAATTCAAACTCGTGATCTGCGGTTCAGAAGCCCAATACTATAACCACTGAGCTAGAACGATATACAACCCAATCGAACGATACAAACAATTTAACATCTTGTGACGTAGTGTCATAAAAAGTATACCGGTATGTCTGAGAGTAGTGAGGTACCCAAGTGGTAACTTTGCCTCAAAATAGCCAAAACATTACAATCATACCAGTAATTTTAATCATTTAAATTAATGCCCTATAGGGTCACTTCATCAATTTACTTGACTAATAAATTTAAACAACCTCTAGAAATAGTTAACTTCTTTATTATTAATGGTATTACATGTATTAATTTCCTTATAATGATAAAAACTTTTGGTTTACATGAAACAGTTTAAAAATAGCCCCAAAACCACTGCCCATTTTACAGATTATCAATTTTCCCTAAACACATGCTCCATCTAAACCATGGCTCAGATAATGGGCCCCCTTGGGACAAATGAATTCAGCCATACTCGTCTTTGATGTTCTTGTTAGCTCCTAAGAATTTATCACCGACAAAAATTTTGCATTGTCAGTTGATAGAATACTTATAAAAAATAAATTAAGACATCAAGACAAAAAACCTCCATCTGGATGTATTTATATGAATATATCTTAGAGTGTTTGAATACAATTAATAAAATTTGTAAGGATTACCTCCCTTTCTTTCAAACATATTTTGTACAAGATAGAGAATAAGGAAAACGAAACTGTCATAAAATAATTAAATCTTGTCTGATCTTAAAAAAAATTGCAGGTGCACATCTTCAGATGGTGATCAACATATGTACAAATTTTCAGACTGTTCCATGCAGTAGTAAAAAATTCTATGGGGGGACAAAGTTGCGTCTACAGACAGACAGGGTGAAACCAATATACCCCCCTAACCTTCGTTTGCGGGGGTATGATTATTTCACTTTGTATTGATACTGCATACTGAAAGTCTATAGTCTTGATTAAAATCCTTTCTTTAGTAAACTTGTGATTGAGCAGCTACGCATAGGAACCACTTCAGTCATGATCTAAAAGAGAACAAGTCATACACAGCATCAGAAGGACAACTAGTATTAATGACATGCATCAGTTCATACAGCGTGAGAACGAGGCCTGCTTTTCCTACTTTAACTTGTTCCAAAAGTTCACCATATGTTAAAATCAGGAGTAATGTAACGTATTTTATCTTCTAATCAGTGCAGTGACGCTGAACTAGAGCACAATTTTCTACTGCTGTTGGGTGACCTCTTACAATCTTCTAATGTCTTAAAATTGTTAAAAGTTTAGCAACCTAACATTATATAAATAGTGCCTGTTTGGGAGGGTAACAGTTGAAATTGACACCCCGAGAAAACCATTGTCAACCGACGCGAAGCGGAGGTTGACAATGGTTTTCGAGGGGTGTCAATTTCAACTGTTATCCTCCCAAACAGGCACTATTTATTTTGTTATACTGAATGTCTTTTTTAAAATTTTTAAGAAAATTTTACTGCTTTTATATAGGAACAACGTGAATTCTACAGCGAACCGTACGCGCATAATTTTCGCGCATGTAACATTTTTTAATGTTACCCGTTGCCAAGTGCGTTGCTAACGCTGAGGGTAATAGTAAATATTATTAACTGCGTCTTAACCAATCAGATTTCAGTATTTAACATGAAAGTATAACAATCCCCTTTATCACAACTTTACATATGAGGCCACGTTTTAAAAATTGTTTGCCTTTTTATGACTAAATCAACTTTTAATAAGATGATTAATTCGGAAATTACATTCACTACAAAGATGGATGTACAAATGTATTTGTTTTAACACTTTTACATTAAACAAATTCACATTTCAACAGATTATGAAACAGATTAACTTTTGGTCATGTTCTTTTTTCAACAGTTAGTCCATCATTGGTGACCCATGTGTCATTCACATCGATTCTCTCAAACTTGTAGACTCAAAACCTGGGTTTGCGTCGATGCAGTTAGTCAGGAGCATTTAACAAATTTTTTAAAATGTACTGACTAAGCTTTAAGAGACAGTACAGCTGAAAACGTATTTGTGAATAACTGTAGATTTAGATTATCCTATTGTATCGTTAGGAAATAAGAAATAACATTTATTGTAATAGTTGAAATACATAAAAATCCCTTTTCACTTACTTCATTAACGAAATTATGAGCTTCCGAAACTTTAAAGATCGTACAAACCGGAATATTCTTATATCATTTATTTGTACCATGAAGACTTTGGTGGACAGTAATTGACACGTGCTGAAAACTACAAGACCTTCGTCCGACTACCGTCATCATCTTAAAAGGACTCTCTAAACGAAACACATCCTCACTTCCTCAATAATTTATAAATGGTTTACCAATTTCGGTTCATTTTAAAACGAACAGACAAATATGTCAAATAACCCCTCAAGGAGCCTTATTTGCAAAAATGAATTTAGGTTGTAGCAACTCCTATGATAAACAGGAAAAATACCTGCTTACAAAATAATTAAAAACTATGAACAATTATTACCTGGGAAAAGTAGAAAAAAAGACATATTTTTATCAACAAACATGTCCAAGAGAATCTTCGCGAGCTCTGCACGTGTTTTGTTTACAGTAAGTACCCATGCGTAATAGAATGGAAGGCTGATCGAACCAGCAACACCTTGCGATGTAAATCTTTGATAGGTTTAATAGAAATTATTAATTTTATTGAAATAATTAGATTTATTTCATGGAGAACTTTGTAATTTTCTGAAAGTTTATACATTTATGAGTAGTACAAAAATACCGAACCTAATTGGTTTTTTGATAAGATGCGCCGTACTGTTTTTTTAACAAAGACTCAACAAACAAAAGTAATTTTTTTTCTTTATTTGATGAAGTTTACTTCAGTGGTATAAATCTGGAGCTGTGGGTGGCACCAATACCTGGACGACCATGTTTAACAGGTTTGTATGTAATGCTAAACTCCCCAAGGTAATGGCCGATCATCTCGGGCTGAAAAATTAAAAATAAAGATAAAAGTCAAAATCACTTGATATAGTCGGACCTTAAATAATGGTACATATTATAACCTATTTTCGAACAAAGTTAAGTGTAGATGACTTTAGGGATGCATTCAAGATCATAGTAGCAACCTAGCACTACGTAGCCACGGTGATCTTTAACAATACATTAGTATTACAATAATTGCATTTATTCATTTTGCTCGTTCAACAGAACCTAGATATCTAACCTAGCAGCTAGGTTAGTTGCTACAATCTTGAACACAGCCCTACATAAGAGTTGGGAAAAGTGAATGCTGAAAATGGATACTGTGGAATCATTTTTATTCTTGAGGGTCAGTGTTCATGGGTAGACAAAATTTTCCTGCAGGGCTCTACATTAACTTTCTTTCCTATTTGTCCATTCGGACAAGTGACCAAGACATTTACTTGTCCGAACTTTAACTTCACTTGTCCGAAAATTTTTCAATATTAAAGATCAAATATTGTCAACTTGAAAACTACAGTTCTGTATTACTAAAATAAAGTCATTCATTGATTATTCTTGCTATAATTAATAACCTGACTTATCAAATGGAAACTTTAAATGTCTTTCCTAAATGTTCCATATAACATTAAACATGATTTGTCAGCTGTAGCTTTGTCATGGCAAATTACAAGACATTTTAAATTTAGCATCAGGTTTAAAAATACATGTAACTGTTATATTGATTTCTCAGCTGTTTTTTTAAACTAAACATGGAAAGCCATCATAGTTAATCAATGATGAATGAAACCTAAAATAAATTACATTTCTTTCCATAATTCTTTATCTTTTCTACCTTTTCTTCCTTTCTTTTTCTTAACATGTGTGTTTGGTACTTTGTAAGAACTAAGATCCACATCTTTACAGTTTAATATTGAAAGTTGTTTGAAATTATTGAACTTCAATCCCGATCAAGAGTAACTCAATTGCATTGTAATTTGATGTCGGGATCGAAATTCAAAATAACTAATCGATAAACTTATAACGAGACTACGGATAAACTTATCACAAAATTTTCTTTCCTTTTTTAAATGTTGGAGACTTCTTTACATAAAAATGCACTTGTCCAGTCGGACAAGTGGCCAGCAATATTCACTTGTCCATATATTTTTTTAACTGGTACCGGACAAGTGTTAATGTCGAGCCCTGTCCTGTTGTCCAAGTAGGTGTTAATTAGCCTAAACTCAGCCACTTCGAGGTATCGAGAGTAAAAAACAATACCGTATTTTTCCGACGATTAGTCGGTATTTTTTTCCTCTGAAGCAGAGCACCCGACTTATCGTCTTGTTCGACTTGTCGTAGGCTCGTAGTCAGAAATTTTTTAAAAATAGCATTAAAAATCTTGGTTTTAATCATCTTGAGTTGGCTGTGTGATTGAAAATTATGTTGTTGAATTCACTGTTCATCTTTAATAATTATCATTTTCACTCATCTGTCAACACTTAAATACATAATAATAACAACAGTTATTAAAAAATGTTACATTGTCTTTAATCAATTAAAAGTTTTACCGTTCCGTTTTTATAAACACATCGTCACATGATTCTATGTATAACTAGTAGGAAGATAACATTGCGCAGTAAAATTGAAACCAAGTTTGAATGGAAGAAAATATTGCAGTAGGTCCGGGGGATGTTTTTTTAATTTTAATTATTTTATTTGTAAAGAGTTGTTAGTGGAAAGTATAAATCAGAAATATTTAATGGTCAAATTCAATCTTAAATTACGTAATCGGCAATTATCAATACTACTGTTTATACAATAGGCTGACACCGGTTGTGTTAATAATCTTGCCCTAAGGCTGAGATCTTTACGGCAATTTCACTCCCTGTGTATATAAAGAGTACCGTTGTAAGAGTGATTATAGTTCATTGATTAATTATTGTCCAATTCGTTGATTATTGTTAGATAATTTTTTTAGGAAACGTATGTATGTCGTATATCGTCATTATCAAGTCGTACAAATGACTGATTTATTTCTAACAGTGTCTATCTAAAACAATAGCGTGTAACTGCATTACTGGATACAAAGTAAACAAGTTTCATCAAATCATAGTAATTGCTAAGCTTTCTGCACTTGAGATCCCCCTTTGAAGTCCGACACGAGACAGGTGCATGCCTATGACACTGGAAATTGTTAAACAAACATTGACCACGCGCCGAGTCAACAGGTGGCTGGTTACGTAATGGCGAATACACTGGCGATAGTCAGAGTGGATACTTATTTTAATGCTTGGGAATAAAATATTTCTGTCAAAGTAAGTTTAGTTTTGCATAACACGCGATATCGGGAATTGTTTACAATGCAAGCGACTTTGTAGAAGTTGCCGGTATTTGAAAATTTGATGCATAAGTATAAAGCGTAATTGTTTAAATGTTAATCATTAATAATAATTCGTAGCAATATCGGTGACATCGTGGCATCATACACTGATAATGTTACTGCAGTTTTATAGGCCATTTTGAAGTGATAAGATCGACGTATGGTCTGCGATCGACGTATCGTAGGATTTTGTTAATATTTTTGCTAAAAATGGGCAATTCGACGAGTCGTCCGCATCGACGAGTCGTCGGGAAAATACGGTAGATTATGAACAAGGGCACCGCTAAGCAGAGCATTCCCTCGCGACATGAAATACTGTACGAGGGATGCATTATTTAGGAATATACAGTTATGTAAATGTAATTGAGGAGACCAAATTGTATTAACCCTCCATTTTTTACCTGCTATGGATCTAAATTGAAACTAGAGGTACTGTGAGCAAGCTCATAATTGATGCCCCCCGCTAAGATAAAAATCATAATGCGTGTATTTTTCCAATGATAGAAAATATTGGATGAATCTATTTCACCGTCCATTTTCTATAAATAACAACTGCTCTATTTTTTTTAAAACTGTTGGTCATAAGCAATATTTGTGTGAAGTAAGAACATTCAATGCTTCTCCATAAGAAAGACAATGACCGGACACAAATTTTGCACTAATTTTCCCAACGACCTTGACCTTGCCAAAATGACCTTGGGTCAAGGTCATGACATACCCTTAGGTCATTAGCAATCTTTGTGTGAATTAAAAACTTCCAATGTTTCTCCATAACAAAGATATGGACGGGACACAAATTTTGAACTTTTTCTGCCAGTGACCTTGACCTTATCAAAATGACCTTGGGTCAAGGACATGACACACCCTTACGTCAAAGCAATCTTTGTGTGAAGTAAGAACTTCCAATAACTCTCCGTAAGAAAGATATGGACTGGACACGAATTTTGTATTTTTTCTGCCAGTGACCTTGACCTTGCCCGAATGACCTTGGGTCAAGGTCATGACACACCCTTAGGTCATAAGCAATCTTTGTGTGAAGTTAAAACTTCCAATAATTCTCCATAAGAAAGATATGGACCGGACACGAATTTTGTATTTTTTTTTGCCAGTGACCTTGACCTTGCCGGAATGACCTTGGGTCAAGGTCATGACACCCCCTAGGTCATAAGCAATCTTTGTGTGAAGTAAGAACTTCCAATGTTTCTCCATAAGAAAGATATGGACCGGACACGATTGCACAGACAGATGGACAGACGGACGGACAGACGGACAAGGTGATTCCTATATACCCCCCCAAACTTCGTTTGCGGGGGGTATAAAAATATCAAGTTGTTTATCTGAACTCCATAGGCCACATAAAATTAATATTTAGATTCTCATCCTGACTTGCAAAAAATATGGGGCAGGTGGGCAGATTTTATTATTTTTTTTAAATCACCCTTTACACCGTTCATGTTCTAGAAATAACAACAGCTGTATTCTTTTAAATTGTTAAATGCTAATACGAGAGTTTGAGAAATCAAGAGTAAATTTGCTTAGTTACTCAGGGAAAATAATTGGGACCCTAGGCTCACTTCGAGCAATCAAAGTTCAAGCCATCAAGAGTTACCTGTATATAGGTTCATGGAGATGTACATTCATGGGCAATGGTTATACATGAAAGCCACTAACAATAATGATTCTACAGTATGCAATGTCATACCTCACATAAACAGTTGATTAACAAAATACATAGAATGTGTGTTAGCTAAATAATTTTAAAGTATTTCTACATATTGCACTGTTTAAGTATGAAGCTATCATATATGATTGTCCATGAAGCTTTAAATATCGATCAGAAAAAAATCCTTGTTTACAAAATGTTCCATGAGGTTTACCTTTGCTGTTTTCCATTTGTATAAATTGTTTCTAATCATATAATTTCATAGAGTACTTGGCTGATCAAAGTCATTTTCAAGAGAACAGTTTACATGAAGAGCAGTTTTGTAAGACCTTTTCTAGTTAACACTAAACAGATAAAAATTAGGGTAGCAGTCTTCACAACAAATCTAAACTACATAAACAGCATACCATGGATGTAAAGGTTTGTTTCTGTGTAGCTTAAAGTTTTATAGGTATTTCATATATGAGCTACATGAATAATTTACCTTGACTTCCACCTGGTTGAAGGTCTTGCCATTGTAAACTCCAATGATGCTTCCGATCATTTCTGGGACAATGATCATGTTTCGCAGGTGCGTTTTCACTACCTGCGATATAAAAATGATAAAATGAGAACTGAACAATACCAAATAAATATATATATCTCAATAATATGTGGTCTTTGAATTGTTCTTTTGTTGTTGTCAAGACTTGTATGTCTCTTTCCTACCAGTCCATGCAAAATTATTCTACAATCTTTTGGCTTTTCTTCTACATGTACCAAATTCAACGGTTTGGAACTAATTTTGAAACAGGCTATAAAAACCTATTTCGGAAATATTATCCGAGATAGAATATCAAAGGCCTTAACGGCCTAAAAGTCGACTCGCTCTGAACATGTTGTCAACATTTTGATGGAATTTTTTTACTGTCTTTTAGTGATGGGAAATCGGAAAATTTTCATAATCGATTATCGGAAATAATCGAAAGTGTATAATCAATTAAATAGTCGAAAATTTTCAAATTATGTTTAATTGAATAAAACAATTCTCTGAACAAAAACTTGCATCTTGCATTGAATATACAGTAATATACTTGTTTCAGTTGTTTGAACTTATTAAATATTTATTCAAATAAATCAAATATGTTAATAAAATTTAAATATTATTAAGCACATACAATATTATTTACTGTATCTGGTTAGAATAAAAGAAAACTAGGATATAAAAATATGTTGTACGATTTATAGTGACTAGGAAGTTAGGAACAAGTTCATTATAGTGACTAGGAAGTTAGGAACAAGTTCAAACAATAAACATAAACAATTTAAAATATAACAAATTAATTTTAAATTCAGAGTTCAAATCCTATTTCAAAAACATTAAACAAAAACAATTCTAACTGTTTTTAAACATCATGACTAGAAAGTTCACAACTGACCGAGTCACAAGACATATACCACTTCAGTGTTTCACCAGTACCTTTCAAGGTTTTTATTCAAGAAAACAAGCAAGTCAACAATCCAAAATACTTCCACACCGTGGATTTAACGTTTGTATTTGTATTTTATCTTTGATGTGTTGTAGCCAAAGATAATAATAAGATAATTGTATACTTTATTCATCATTTATTTCAAATTCTGCTTGTTGAGAGCAGAAAAGGGTCAATAAATGCCCAATTTCTGAATCATCAACTCATGTCAGTACTTTCTGTACGTTGATTTATCATGTTCTGTTGATATTTCAATGATAGACTGGCAATGCCTGTCTGAAATGCGCGAGTGATACACATATCATAGGATAGAGACAAAGGACCAGTATATTTCAATGATGATGAAATAAGAACTATTTGCACTATATCGCACATTATTTATTCAGGTTTGTGCTCAAAATCCACTCCAAGAGATCCGATGACAGAAAGGGTCTTCTCGCTTAGTGACCTCAATTAAAAAACAAACTGGGTTTTTCTAAAAATAGATTTTTTGCACATCTCCATTCGGAACTTCTCAAATAGTTACGTTCATTAATAAGGAACAAGGTTTGCCCCATGTTAGTTGACGAATTCATGGGCAGCGATTGAACAAAAACTACTTGATTTGTTTTATTTTTTAAACATCAAGAAAATCTTTAAAAATATTTGCGTAAATAGAGATGAGATTGTTAAACCATTTCAAATTGGCAATCACGCAAACAAAAGCTGTTAATGCATGAACTTTTTTCTTTAGCTCATGAATTACGTACTGCAAAATTTTCACAGAAAAGGCTATGATAACAAGGACTTGCTTGCTTCGCAAGTCGTCTCAATAAAAATACAGTGCAACAAAACTTTAAAAAAATTAATTTTACAAAACTTCCGTAAATCTACAATAAAATACTTGAAATGTAACAACTTTTGGTAAACAATCTTTTCTTGAACCCTATTGTTTTGGAGATTGATCTCTTGGAAGATTTAAAACTTCCTAGGGATCTATCTCATAAACTGTAGGTTTACAGAAAAATTTTCTTACCAAAAGTTATTGTATTTAACGATATCCTGTAAGGGTGATTGGTCCCAACCTGTTAAATGTAACTTGGGATTATACACTCACCTCTGGTTTCTCAAGTGGACCTGCTTCTTTCTTGGCCTTACGAAGACGTTTAATGAGGCCGAGAGGTTTGCGTTTCAAGCCATGAGAAATCCTGCGTCTAGCTCTGCAGGGGAAGAGTTCCATCAACTGCTCACTGCAATTCAAAGCCAAATTTTTTATGCTTTTTCTTGCTATTACTTTAAACTGAAATTTAATACTTAGCGCAGCGAGAGGCAGGTGCAGAGCGCCTCGCAAAGCGAAGATTAATTGTAACACGTATATATAAGAAAATCAGTGAAAAGTGAGAGTTGAAACAGGGTTAAAAAAAATTCTTCCAGCCATGGCCGGCGCCATATTAACCGCCATTTTGTTTTAAAAAGTTAGTTCGATCATTGATTGACTGGCACTTATCGATGTTTATTGCCCCTAAACTCACTTAAAAAATACAAACGTTCCAGTGTTTCTATAAAAGGTAATTTTAATTAAAAGAAATTAAAGTAGAAACCAGATAAGTTTCAATACTGCTTCAATGAAGAAACACAACTAGTTCTACGTATGTCTTATCAAATTATCAGATGGAAAATCAGGCCTCTCACACCCATTTTTGGTACTGGGACCGGGGCCAATGAACTGGGAAAAATACAACGTTTTGATAGAAATTGGGATTTTTTCCCCAGCTTTATGTACAGTCCCCTTAACATCTGTGGTATACTGATAGGATTTTTTAAAAGATTAATAAAAAAAATTATTTTTAAAACTTAATAATGAAAAGGAGAAAGTGTGTGATACAAGTTTGTTAATGAATAAGTAAAATTTACCAAAAGGTTTTGTGTAATTACTATATATCAAATTGCACAGAAAAAAATGAAACAGTTTTTAAGAATTTAACAAAAAAGAGTTATCTTATTGGTACAGAGGGTTCTGCTTAATCTGATAGAGAAAAATTATCAGATTAACCAATATCATATTAACCAATTTAGCGTTTTTGTGCTCTTTAATTTTGGTATAGAATAAAATACAACTTGTTTCAATACATAATTTATCAACAAAAAGATATAATCTGTTTGTCAGTAGTTTGAAATGAAATAATTTACCTTGCATTAGCAATGAAATAGCATTTTAGCCGTTATTTTGTTTGTAAATGCTCAAAAGAAAATGTTTCCCTTCATCACTGTTCATTACGATGTTTTCAATATGGCCGCAATTTTGACAGGAAGTTATAAGAGGAAATGGCTATTTGTCTGAACATTCCCTCTTTTCACCTGGAAAATTTATTTTAATTCTTTTTCTGGTATATAGAATGCTCTTAAATAATTAATTTTGCCTGATAACAAATTATTTGAATTTTATTCAATAAGTTTTCTACCCCGATGTAAAATTGAAAGTAATCAGAATTTCCTCGATGTCACATGTTCCCAAGCCAGTCACTTTTGCTTCAGAAATTACATGTTTAAATAATTCTTAATAGTGCCAGCCTAGAATGAAATTAACACAGGCAATTGGTAAATAAACAGTAAAATGTGTACATGGGTAAGGTCAGTCTTGTGTGCAGTCATCAGGAACAACTATCGATGTCGATAGCTTTTATCTTACGAAGAGGTGAGCCACCCGTGTGCGTTAGAAGTGAAACTAATGCCCTGTAAAGCGTTACTGTGTACACAAAAGGGGTGTCAACTAATTAAACAAAGGAATATACAGGTGTTAGAGGGTGGGAAATCATTATTGCACTGCCACAATCATATCACATTAACCGAAAATGACGGTTTTTTCCTATCAGATAATCAGGAAAAATATAAAGGGATATATAAGAAATGGTTCGGTGTTTTGATATTATATCAGATTAACAGAATTATTCTATTAATCGCTATCAGATTAAGTGGAACCCTCTGTATTAATGTAAAATTTAATCTATTTTTGTATTTATACCTTTTACAGATAGATGTTTCTTGATTGTGTAAGCTTAATGACAATATTTATAAAATAAGTCTCTGTACTGTGTATTTGGTGTATTAGTCCAACCCTTTGACCCACTTACTACCGTTTTGTAGAGGATCTGTGTATACAAACATTTTTATACTAATTTTTACATCTATTGCAGAATTATAAACTATTTCCAGCTTATCAACTAACTGTGATATCAGGATTCAAATTAATAAACATCGTTTTTTTTTAAATTACACTACCTCTGTCTGAGGAAATTCTGGCTAAGTTATCAATCACAAAAAAGCAGTTTACAACGTGGTAGTGTTGCACATCTTCACAATGCTTTTATGACTGCTGAATATATATTCAGAATAAGTATGGTTTTCTTTTTTTACATTATTAATTTTAGGCAATCTCAAATTGGGAAAAAACACACTCAATTTTGGGGAAAAAAGGTGCCTTTTTCACGTTGGGAATGGGCCGAATATCGGCCCCAATTAAAGAGAATCGAGAGGCCTGAAAATAAAAACATTAACATCACGGAAGTAAAGAAAGTATTCAATTTCATTACTGCGTTAGTCAACATATGAATAAACATTGAAAGAAGAAATGAAAAAAATTTGGAATCACATAACTCTTTTCAGCTATTTGCGAATACAAAACTTGTACGTTATACTTTTGAAACATGGCATCATAATGTAGACTGAGCACGCGACATTTAGTTTTGCTTTGTCTCAGGATTTGAGTAGACAACTAGGTGGATCCTACTGTGCGTGTTTCAAATTTTTTTCAAATCAAACAAAAATTAAAAGGCATCATGTTAAATCTGCGCTCGGTCCAACGGTCACAATGCTTACATATTAAGTTTTTTGCTCGTATAAAGTTTAAAAAAAACTTGGTTACTAACTTGGACATATCCAAAAGCTGGTCAAGATCAACTCCTCTGTAAGCATACTTTCTGAAGGTACGCTTCTTCTTCTTCTCAGCCAATTCTTTCTCGTCAATTTCTGCCTGTAAAAAAATATTTTCAACTGTTTACAACATACCATTGTAGAAAAATAATATTCGTTTGAATTTACTAATTTTTTTAAATGATATTCTGTATTCTGCTAAGTAAGCAGAGTAGACATAGCTGTGCCATAGATTGTGCTATCTTTGCTAGCCAAGTGTTTCTGATCCGCTTCGCTCCTCACGGACCGTTGGCATATCGTGCTATCAAAAGTCAGGATTTTTTCACTGGATTTTGATTGGGGTTTACTGAAACCGTTTGACCAATCAAAAATTGCTAAACATATCGGATTTAATTGACAGTGAGTGAGTTCGATCACAAACTACGGTCGCCGTAGTTCGACTAAAATGAGATCAAACTCACTTTAGTCCAACTAAAATGGAACCGTGGTCAAACCGACGGAGAGTCGCTGTCTCTAGTCAGGTAATTTAAAGATGGCGGCGGAGAGCAGCCTAACAAAAAAAATGGTTTGTTTCCACTTTCATGCTGAAAAAAGTAGGGTCGGTCGGTCGGAATTTTTTTTTATTTTTTCAAATATTTTTTTCCCCTTTAATATTGCAGTATCCATACATGCCGGTTAGATACTGACACTGCTGAATGGTATAAAATGAGAAATACTTTTAATATCATTCCTGACTATTAAGCTGGTCTTAAGAAAACACAAAAATGATATCATATATCAGATACTTCCTCTGCCAACGATGAGAGCATTATTAAAATCTACAACACATGGAAACATACAGCCATTTTGAAACAAAGCGTTTGAGTTACACTGATTTGAGAAGAGTAACTGCTTCAAGCGTTTTTGGGACCAAAATTTTGAGTAATTTTTCTTTTCCAAATCAGATAAAAACGAAAATAAACGATTTTCCATCAAAAATCCTTAAAAAAAGTTTTGAGTCGGGGGGTAAAAGCTAGGGTCGGTCGGGAAAGCGGAAACAAACCATTTTTTTTGTTAGGCCTTATTTTAATCAGCACAACATGCAATGTGTCAAATTTTAGCACACACACGATCTAATGTGTTTACAAGGTATTGTCCTTCTCTTTTCACGAACAATAAAATTATGAGTAGCAATTAACAACTTTCTCATTTTCGACCAATGTGCATTCGAACAGAGACATGCGCACTGTAAGTTTTCTTTACTACCTTGGTTGAACTCTAGTTAATGATCGAACCTGCCTATTGTTTTTGTACTGTTTATTCACTTGTGACATTTAACAATATTACTATGTATTGATTACACTGGGCATTAAACGTTCTTTCAACTTGTCAATTTATATCAATGTCTACAGACTACAGTTTGCCATTTCTGCACCAGGTACGTTAAAGTACGGCATCTTTCATCATTTGGCTGATTTAAAATAGGACAGGAGATCATGTGACGAAAAAAATCCTGAGTTTTCATGGCACGATATGCCAAGGGTTCGTGAGAAGCGGTGTGGTTCAGAAACCCTTGGCTAGCGAAGATGTTTATTGTACATGTCCGGTGAATGTATTGATATAGAGGTGATAACAAAGTGAATGCCATTTTATTCTCTAAACAATAATTAAAAAATTAATTTTCATATCATCATTTCAGTGGAAATTAAATTGCAATACATTCGTCCCATTATTGTATTGAATCTCATTCGAAGCAAATATCTTTTTAAAAAAACCAATATTATCTTAGTTTTTAAATAAACTTTGTTGAACGACGGTAACATTGTTTCAAAACGTGCCTTAGACAATTATATTCGCGTCTAAACAGATGATGAAGGTCGATTATTGAGGGGAGATCCAAGAAACTCACCATGTTTACGACAATTTACCGGAAAAGGAAGTAAGCGGGGATTTGGCATTTGGAGGTGGAATGCAAAGTTCCGTAATACTGGAGCTTACAATGCATATATAAACTTATTTCAGTTGATGATAAATTTTAAGTGTCTTCAATTTTTACCATATCGGTAATATAATCCAACAAAGTATGAATAAAATAAGATATCTTTAAAGATATTTTGCATGAGTTTTAAATCTTTTTTTTCTTTTGACATTTAATTAATCTGTTTCTAAAATTCGTAATTGATTCCATTTCGTTTTTCGTTCTGTGTTGTCATGTACATGTTATTTAATTTTTGATTTTCTCAAACCACGAGACAAAATCACTCTCAAGTTTTTCAAGTTGCGCCTTTTATCATGTTTATAGTGCCCTATCCCTCAGGTTGTGTATCTTATTTCAGACATCAGTTCACGGTTATTATATATAATAAATAAATCTGTTCTAATCAAAAGGTGGAAGGTCAGGCAATTTTAAATTAATCCCAAACACTGTAACAATAGGTGTTACATTGATGACACTTGTCGTATCACATTCAAATCAACGTTTGAACAATAAGTTCGTAGTTTAAATTGCATGCATATTCTAGTTGTCAGTAGTTTGCATTGTGTACTGTACCTCAATCATGGTTTTGTTTTATTGTACTAAGCATTGTGATAAATATAGATACCAAAACAAATACCACACATTCTTGCCTCAGTTTTTTTTCTTCATTTTGTAAAAATAATGACCCTTAAAAAAGATTTGTTTCTTTCCTTATATTGCAATTATGGACCTAGAGTACTAGTATCGTAATGTTTTACAAACGAATTCAAACTAATTGAAAAACTTAATTACCAACCGAATTAAAGCCGGATAAATCACGAACTAGTTACTATTTCAGTTTGATGTCCACAAAGGCGTCGGAACAGGGGCGACAGGAGCGCTGTCCCAATAATTTTGCTAAAAACTTAATTAAATTAATTTTTAAATTTTTTTTCAAAAAACTGTCAAAATTATATAACGCCTATCTGTGTTGATTGGCTGACTCAAAAAGATATCAATAATTTCGAAATAAGACTGATTGTGAATGAACGATTTTCAATAATTACAAGAACCTGAATATATCAAGTTATCAATCGCGTTGACTCATTCGTTTGCTCGTTACGTATATAACACTGGCGAATCTCTGGATCATACCAGGTCACAAAATTACTTATATAGTTGATGTCATATTTTTAACAATGAAATTGAAACTTCATATACATCAACACAGACGGGTTATAATTTGTCAAATTTGAATCCCCCCCCTTCCCCGGCACCACTGTACTTAAATCCGAGCATGGTGTTTGTGAACTATAACTCTCTCTCTCTCTCCCTCTCTCTCTTTCTCTCTCTCTCTCAGCTGTTTATAAACATCATAAACCACTACAAAAATTTAAATGACCAGTTTCTTAAGGCTCCCTTTTCTATTTTTAAAAGCGGATTAAATTCTATTGAGATCACCCGCCCGAGTACAATAGGAATTGATTATGCTTTCTTGAGCTCTAGGGCCCCCGAGGCACTGTAAATCGATCAATACTACACGCGCAAGCATGCGCACATATCGTAGTTGACCTTTTTGGATGCCGGCATTTTCACCTTTATCAAGATGAAGACGCTTGTAAACTCAGGACTGGCTTTCCTTATACTTTGTGTGCCGACCATTTTCGCTCAGGGTAAGCATTAGATTATCTGTTCACACCAATTTACGTGTCGAAATTTTATTGACTGCATATTCGACGACCTGATTTTGCAATTTCATTGTCATTGGAAGGAGACTGCACAAGGGCAAAACAACGAATACAAACACTGAAGATGGGGGAGATGGGGGTCAACTGTTTGTTGCACGGGTTACATTGCTGGCCATTTTTAATTCATATGGAACGCTTACTGTATTAGTTATTCGTATATTTAAAGGTGAATTCTAAGCTAAGTTTGCTTGTGTTTGGTACGTGTCACGGGTGCTTGAACACAATTGAGACGTATTACGGTATACACATAACCCCCCCCCTCTCTCTCTCTCTCTCTCTCTCTCTCTCTCTCTCTCTCTCTCTCTCTCTCGTTCTTTGTCCAGAGTCTGTTTAATTACTTTGGACGCCCCATCCCGCTCTCCGTCCCAGATTATATTGTAGATATTTTTGCACCCCTAAAGCGTAACAAATACCCAATTATTCAAGGTGTATGATTATCAGCTGTTGAACCATTACCGTATGGTTTGTAATTCGAAATTTGCATGATAGGTCACGCTTAGGAGAACAAAGAGTGATGTCACTGAAACACAATCGTGTCTATCATTTGAATGTAACATAGCAAAAGATATACACAATGTAAGTCTTGCATCATGACTAACATACCCTATCCTCATTACTCAGATGGCACGGAGCGTTGTTTCAACGTTGAAGAGTAGTTAAAGTTTCAACGTTCAAACCATGCTTTCGGATCATGAAGAAGTCTTTGACTTGAGTCAAAATTTGTACACCGTCTTATTGTCTTGTGATTAAAAACATCGAAAAAATATAATACTATTAAACTGTTTCTCTTACGTTGAGAGTTACATATATTAAGCACAATTTTATAAATTTTGATTTTATGAATGATTGAAAGTTGGACTTAGTCGATTCTACGTTGAAGACCCAACGTTTTTCAACGTTGAATGCATCAACCGCTTTTCAATGTTAAAAGTTAAACAACGTTTTAAGATGAAACTGTACAAGTTGAGTATAGAAACCAACTTAGTTCTTCTTAAAATCGGTAGAATTTTTATTGAGGTTATACTTATTTTTTTGTCAAAATTATTTTTTAAATAGGTGTATCTAAGATAATTGATAATACACTGTATATATAATAATGAAAATTCGAACTTCGATTTTAAATAAAATAAGTTTTGTTCTTCCCCAATTTAATGAGTTTTGAAAACATTACGTTTACATTAAAAAGCATTCGTTATTTTGTTAAAATAAAGCTAATTGCTTTAACTAGGTCAGCGGACCCATTATTATGTTGAATCAAAGATGAATTTTGACATTGAAACAACGTTACACTTTCAACTTTGCTTCAAATTTCATATGCAGCCATATTCCAACGTTGATTCAGCGTTGCTAGGTGCTGCCTGACGTTGTTTCAACACAGTTTCAACGTTAGAATGCCCGCTGTATCGTCTGTATTTGATGGCAAAGCTATTACGAGACGCTCTATCCCGTACAGGACTTATACTGGGCAAACCCGTGATTACTCCTCTGTTGTTTGACCCAGCCTCATGAAACCCTCAACAAGCCATCGCGCGTTTTAGTTTTCAGACTTTTATGTAGACTTTTCGTAAAATACACTTTTAAACGAGTTTGGCATGCATCAGCACCGAATGTCTGATTCCAAATGACGATAATTTACAATTTAAAATCATATAGGGATCTATAGAAACAATGAAATGGATTAACAAAATAAGTACAGCTGTGAGAAAATCAATTATCAAACAGCTATTGAGTAATTCGTGACATTTTAGCAGCATGTACATAAAAGAAATAATAAGATGAAAGTTGAAGTGTCAATAACATAAACAGAAGTCAATTAAAAGATTAGCTGTCCATCTCTGACTGTGTCTCATGTGGAATTAAAGCTTTGCGGAATTTAGAATGTTTTGAAACAGTTGTTGAAATAGAGGAAAGCATATATAATTTGATGTATTTTTTTCTCTCTTTTTTGGTCCCTCAGTTTGTCTGTCCACATGTCTTCCTCTCTGATTTTGATATTTCATTAAAAAAAATGAGTTTGTATGTATACATGTACATACGATTCTCCTGTTCTTCAGCCATTGTAGATCCCGCTCTTGATTATTTATTATAAAACGCATGTCGGAGTTCAACAAGATGTACGATTTATATTTTTACTTTTTGACAGAGAATATATGTAAACACGATTCCTGCAAGCCGTTCTTGGAGACTTGCTTCCCCTGGAAGAATTCCGCTGGCTTCATCTGTTGTGAGTGGTCGTCTGCTCGGGGCCAGTATATCAAGAAAGTGAGGGACCCAATAAAAGGCGAACAGATCCTCAACTGTGGTAAGACGACATTTCAAACGCTGTTGTACACAGTTGTATTTATAATAACTCTGTAGGCTAAAAGAGTGCTACTGTATAATAAACTGTCAAAAACTTCTTCGTTGTTTCAAATTGTAAATTTTGAAATTAAGGAGTGAAATTAAGGAGTAGGTTGTCATATGGTTAGTCTTTAATCTTTGAACAGATCCTTTAATGTGCTACGTCTGTAGTTCTGCCAACAAGAAACATGGAGAAAAGTGCGGTCGTACTCTCGGATACTCTCGGGACGAGGCAATAAAGGCTGGCGTCCTCGTCTCCTGTGACGACATTGGTGTAAAAAATGCGCGCGCATGTGGTAAAATGATCAGCAATGCCTATGCTGGAGGTAATTATTTGGGGGGGGGGGGTCTTCAAAAAATATTGATTAAGTATACTTGTAGCTTAGAATGGTCTAAATGTGTTAGTTTTGAAAAAAGTATGGATCCAATAATGTAGTTTTCTTGCACAAGAATTTATCCAATGATCGTTGTTTTAATCGTTGGTTGATAAAATGAATGTTTAATTGAACCAAATAATTATGTAACGTTTTCATTGTTGTCTCTTAGGAAAGCTGGACTTCTTTTCTAAGGCCAACTTTTTATCAAATCCATGTCAGTGTAGCAGATCTTAAGCTGTTAAACAGTCTGTACACCACTATTTATTGAAGAACTTTATTTTTATTCATTTAACAGAGGAAATAGTGACTAGGTACTGTTACAACACAACGAGTCTAACAAAGTCTTGGTACCCTAAAGGATGTCACGAGTACCATACTGCGGACACCTGTTACTGCAACAAGGAGGCCTGCAACTCTCAGGAAGCAGTTAGAGCAACTTTCGGTTTTCTGCTACTTGCGACATTACTTGCCAGTTTTTTTATATTCAGGTTTTAGATAAGTCCGAAAAAATTATCAACGGAAACCATACAGTACAATATGATTCTATGCATTCCATAATGATTTTCAGGATTTTGTTTCGTGACGATTATGAATTAAAAAAAATTTCTTTTACCCTGACAACCTTTCGATAGAAAATGAGAAAATCTCAAAGTTTCAATCTGCGTAAGACAATTCTAATATTTTGGTCTTCTTTTTTTTTTTATTTTTAAATTCTATTCGAAGAAGAATGCCATCATGGTATTATCTGGTTGTTTAAGTATTGGAAACCAGCAGCCTTTCGTTTACACTCTATAAATGTATAGCCAAACATCGAGAAATCATTTGGTCTAGTCAGTTTCAACCCACCAACTTACGTATTCACTCTGAAATGTACTCTTTTATTTTTACATCATAGAACATGAACTCATTTTTTTAAATTTTTTACTGTACCTTATACATTGGATCTTACAAGTGTGACCATCAATGAATCTAAGAAATCCTAAAGCGGCATAATACTTAGTGTTTGATACTTTTGACTTTTAATACTTACTAGTAGTTATACAGTGCACCTACTTAATGTAGCACTTCGTGGCAGGGAGGTATTTTTTTTTTAACAATTTGTAGTGACTACTTATTAGACCGTTTAAATCTGTTCATTCTGTTTATTGTTATGGTCATTTATATGAAAAGGTACACAAATCGAAGAGAAGCAAAAGCACATTGTTCAATTCTGTTATCATAAAGTAACATGCTATACAATTTAAGTAAATATATACCGGTATATGGTATATAGTCAAGAAATCCTCCATGTTGTTGTTGCTAACGACATGATGAATGGTATGGAAACAGTTTGGTTAATCCCTTCACTTTCAAAAAAAAATGTTTTACAATATGTATGTAATTAAAAGCATGAAACGACTTAATTGTTAATGTCACAGTTTTATTCACCCATTAGCTACCTCTTGTTAATAGTTAGAATATATTAGATATTCTGAAACGTGTGTATTTTTATATGCGTGTGAAACTTGTTTACATTTTTTTAAAGAATGGTATATGTTTGGAAAAAAAAAAGATTTGTATTGCAAATATCGACACCAAAAAGAAATGAAACAACTACCAGTTTGACTTCTACGAGCAATGTATAAAATTGACGAACCATCATTTTTTTTAATAACTAACAGATAAAGTATCGACCAATAATGTTTTGGTATACATGTATTTGATAGAAAGTTTCATTGATTTTTCAAATGATAGTAAAATACGAAAAAAACCTTGTTAGAACTGCGATTTAAAACGCATTTTAGTAGATGATTTAACCTCTGATATACATTGTATTTATGTAGGTTACGATAGCACATAGAAGCCTGTGTCCATTTGTAGAATTCCAGAAAGATCTCTGTTTTAGTGAATAGTTTTAAGAACGACTAGGACATTGCAATAACGTGTGTCTTCTGTTTATTTCTTCTTACATTGTTTGCTTTTTGATGTTCACATTAAAATTTTCTACACTGAAACATTAATTCAAAATTTCCGAAACGTGTTTTAATTTTAAACATATATTGTGGCACCATTCCGAATTTGGCCTTTGCCGTTACGAAAGTAAGAACGGTTTTCAAAGGTTAACCTTTAACGCCCTAGAAACCTGAGTAATATACACGTACATTCAATTCCTTACGGAATAATTGGCATCAGATGCCCCCTAACAAAACTTCAGTTTCTTGCCACAATCGGCGCTGTCACAAAAAAAATCATAATGTTGCTCTGAGACCTGTTAACGGTCGCTCAGGAACAGTTGTGTTATTGGAATGGGGTATTTTGGTGAGGACTTTCAAGCGTCAACTCAGCAGGACGGGCCTCGGGTCAAAAGTCCAGGCATATTGAGAAGCCCTCGAGCTGTGCAGTTCCTTAGAGTGGTCGTGTATGTACTTAAGCTTGGAGCAGTAAAATTGATCGTCGATTTATCATTGCAGTAACAAACGTTTATTGGACCCTCCGCAAAAATAAAGCGAACTTTCCTCAGAGAAAGAGAGATTCAAAATTAAAAAAAAGTATGGAACATTGCAACATGCCATTCTGGGTCTTGGGGATAATTGGTTTCTAGACTTTTCAGTATAGTACAGTAATAGTAAGATTAACGCTGATTCATGTATGAAACATTTTAAAGAGATGATTATGAATTTTGACAACGGTAACACTACAGAGACTGATCTCCAGCCACATGGTATAGAACGTGTATAAGGACATGCTTTTAACCCAATTTAAACGAACCCTTTTCAAGTTGTTCCAATGCAACTCTCTTTTGACAGTTGTCAAAACCTTTATTTCGAGATGCCACCATGGAGAGAGAGAGAAAGAGAGAGAGAGAGGAGGAGAGAGAGAGATGAAAGTGTAGCGTAAAGTGATTTGATCCTGATCATTCTGAACCACACAAACAAGGCCTTGATTATCGATTGGTCAACCCTACAATCACGGACTGCACGAAATAACGGTGATGATGTCAGACTCAAAGTCTCGCAAGAGACGATTTGGCTGTTTCTTATAGCTAACGTACGTATGTACACTAACAGTAATTTTGTGAATTTTACTAACTTTTCATAATCAATTCATTGATTAGTTAAAAGAAAGATGTTAATATAAACAATAAAATGCTTTCTTTGACGATTCATTCGGGTTATGAAGGTAACGATCATTGCTGAAAAAATTTACATAACCCGCTTACGCTAAAGAAGAAATTGATGCACTGAATCCATTGGGACTCGAAATCATGTCATTTTTTCAAACATGACATAATCAAAACCCTTACACACACAAAGTACCCATTTGTGTCAGTCGGGTGATCGATATAGACTCTGCTGACAGATAACGGCGATAAATTTTCTGATAAGAGTACATGTATGTAAGTATTTGATACGAAATCCCGTCCGTGAGCTGCCATCATTATACAAAATGACTTAAATCTTTCAACATTATTGCGTGGATTTACATGTACATTTACATTACTATTACATTCTAATGTATGAATGTTTCATTTAAAAATCGGCAAAATAAAAACGGCTTTGGTGTTGATCCTACAACAAAAGAAATATCCCAGTGTATATTTTATTTTCTCGCATGTTTTAAATTTTGCGAAAACAAAACCATCATGATCTGTTAACTTTTATTTATAGTTGCATAAATGATATTTTTGCGATTTAAGAAGTACTATTTATATAATAGTGCACCATAGCTGACATAATATCCGCGTTTCGTAATTTTTGCGACATATACTGTAATAAAATTGATCGTAAAAAGCGGGGGAAATTTGATCGGGTGAAAAAAAACCCAGGATATTAGGTGCCGCCCAACAAATATCCAGTCTAACGGCACCCCCTTTTATATACATTTATTATCTATCAAAGTTACCAAATATATCGAAAAATCTTTTGAATATAATAAAATGTCAACACTCTGCAATACTGATGCTATCAGTTGTAGACCCGTTTTGACCGCCATACATAATATCTAATATCGTTTAGCCTTGGATAGATAACGCACGGACACATCAACAACTTCCCTCCAACTTACTACTGTCGGTGCGTCGCAGTGCAACAAATAAGTGACGGCATGGCTCAGTTCCCTCCACCTATTCGGAATCCCGAAGTCAAATTCACAAAGGTGAGAATGCATCAGAAAAGTAGGTCAATTCTCGTGCTTTCTTACTACATTGCTGGGCATAATTCATGGCTGCATGACAGTTTTACATAACGTGGCCCTGACTACTGGCTGTACGTAGCAAGCTTTGATATGAGACACATGCAGCAGGCACGTAGCATCGTTTTTGAAAGTGGGGGGGGGGGGGGGGGGGGGGGGGCCAGCCTCATCCAAAAAATATTGACAAGCAAAAAAAAAAAAAGGAAATTTAAACTTTTCCAAAATCTTCAAAATCCTAATAACTTCAATTTCACTCCTCATTTCCTATTTTCATATCAATTTTTGCATACTCCCAAAAAAGTGGGGGGCCAACTCCATTATAATTCAATTTTTTATATGTAAATTTTAAAAAAAATTGTTGCTGCGAGAAAAAGGGGGGGGGGGGGCAGGCCCCCCCCCTGCCCCCCCCCCCCCCCGATGCTACGTGCCTGTGCAGTACAGTCAGAAAGACTATTTCAATCATATAGTTTTGAGTGCTCTAATTGTTTATTCAAGCAGAAAATTTCCACTGCCGACCAATACTGGATAAACTGCGGCAAATGATTTAATGTCTTTTCTTCATGTCTCATGAAAGTACTCTAGTATACCAAAAATTTACGTGGATGATTATGAATAAGTGGCACTTTGATCTGCTTTAGCAGTCTCTACTTTCATGCGTCAAATGTCATCTCTCAGCTCTTCATCAACAATGAGTTTGTGGATTCCGTCAGCGGAAAAACTTTCCCTACCATCAACCCGACCAATGGCCAGAAAATCTGTGACGTTTCAGAGGGTGACAAGGTAAGAATTACTGAGTGTTGTATCTAAATCCCCATCAGAGGGTGACAAGGTTAGAACTATTGATAGTTGTAACTTTAACCCCATTTTCCCCCAATTACTTATAACACAGCATGTAGACTGTCACAAGAAATGTTACATAAGTTTCCATCCACGTACAAGTTTTTTTCCTCAATGTAATCAGTAAACAAATCATGTCCTTGATTATATACGACGTTGTTTGTCATTTCCACTTAGGCCGACATAGACAAAGCAGTTGAATCTGCTAAAGCAGCATTTAAACTTGGATCTCCATGGCGACGCATGGACGCCAGCAAACGAGGTGCGTTGCTCTACAAAGTTGCACAATTGATGGAAAGGGACGCTCAATACCTGGGTGTAAGTTTTCCCGCGTCTCATTTTGAATCTTCCACGTAAAGACAGATACATCGCAATTCTTTTAAACTTTGTCATATATATTTCTCAACTTTGTGCAGAGTCTTGAAACGCTTGACAATGGAAAGCCGTACATGAATGCCTTTGGAGAGATGATGTTCTCAGCCAACATGTTAAAATACTATGCCGGATCCGCTGATAAGGTTGGCGGGAAAACTATCCCCGTTGGTAAGTGGAGATGTTTACAGTACATATTGTAGAGATCAAGAATATTAACGACACTTTCTTTAATGGCCATCTAACATCATTGTTCAACAGATGGGGATTACATGTGTTACACACGGCATGAACCCGTCGGTATTTGTGGAGCGGTCATTCCGGTAAGGACTAAACATCTTCAAGTGAACTTTCCTATCTTAAAAAATAGCTAGACTTTCTGTTAATTTTGAAATCGGCAATGATTTAAAAAATGATATATGGTTAATTGCAATACTTACATTCATGTATGGTGGCAGCTCTCTGCCCCTTGTGTGCAAGTTATTTTTCATTCAAATATGTTGACATGCAAGATAAATTTGTTGACAAGCAAGATAGTTTAGTCAACATGCAACATAACTATGTTGACATGCAAATAAGTTGCAATCAAATAAGAATTATAAAAAATCTCAAACATCGCCAACATTTGACATCCAAGATGCTAGGTGCTTCTTATTTATGCCGACATGCAACTTATTTATGTAAACATGTGAGATTAATATGTTGACATGCAACTTATTTATGTTGACGTGCAACTTCTTTATGTCGACATGCAAACTATTTATCTTGACATGCAACAAAGTTATGTTAACATGCAAGATGAATGTGTTGACATGCAACATATTTATGTCGACATGCAACTTAGTTATGTAGACATGCGACTTATAAGTTGCATGTCAAATATTTATTTGGCATGTGAACTTACCTATGTTGCATGTCTGCATTTATCTCGCATGTGATCATAATCAAGTTGCATGTCGACATAAATAAGTAGCATCTGCATGTAAACATAATAAAGTTGCATGTTGACAAGTCGCATATGAACATAACTAAGTTGCATGTTGACTTAAATAAGATGCATGTCAGCATATTTATCTTGCATGTTAACATAAATAAGTTGCATGTCGACAGAAATAAGTAGCATCTAGCAAATGTGATGCCACATGTTGGCGATATTTGACGTTTTTGAGATTTTTCATAGTTCTTATTTTCTTGCATGCCAACTTACATGTAGTTATGTTGCATGTTGACATAACTATCTTGCATGTCAACATATTTGAAAAAAAAATTACTTGCACACAAGGGGCAGAGACATGCCAAGATATTCATTATTTGAACATAGAGCATATATTTACAAAGTGTCTTTGTTTTGATACCATAATGACGCCTCCCTTGCAACGTTAAGAGTTGAACCTTCCATTAATCTTCATTTGCCTGTGTCTTACAGTGGAACTACCCCGTGTGTATGTTTGCCCTGAAGCTGGCCCCCGCTCTGGCCTGTGGAAACGTAATCATCTTCAAACCCGCTGAACAGACCCCCCTCACGGCCCTGTACATGGCCGCTCTCTGCAAAGAGGTAGCCTTGAATGAAAACTGTAGTAAAATGGCTATTAATGCTGAATATATTTAATATCATATACCTGTATATAATATACCAATATATTAAATGATTTTTATTCTTTTATTTTCATTCCAATGTAGCAGGTTATTATGATACTATTTTAGGCTGGAATTCCCGCTGGAGTTGTGAACGTTGTCAATGGTTACGGGCCAACTGCTGGTGCCGCCATTACAGCACACCCAGAGGTGGACAAAATCGCATTCACAGGATCCACAGAGGTGGGATGTAATTTTAAGTTTATCATTAAGCTTTTTTATCACTGGTCAAAGTATAAATTTTAGCATTTTGTACGTATGTCTGGTGTAAAGATATAACTACAGTCTTTTATGCACAGAGTCTATGATAATTTCAAGCTATAACGTTTGATATAGCAAATAGACCTTAGTGTTTTTAGACATAGGTGTTTCTTTAACACACGTGACTTGGTACATTTTGGCAAATTTTTCCAATAAATATATGTGATAATGATTTTAAAACTGTGTCGTTCTTGTTTGGAATACTAGTACAGTATATGTAAAATTATGACACGTAGGTGGGACAGATCATTCTACAGGCTTCTGGGGCCACCAACATCAAACGTACAACTCTGGAACTTGGTGGAAAAAGTCCAAATGTCGTCATGGACGATGCTGACAGTTTGTATAAAGTTTACAATAATAAAACCATTGCAAATATGCGCGGAGTGAAACAAATGTGCATGGTCCGACTTTTTTGCTCTTACAGTATCAAAATAATTTTCCATACAAACCAATTATTTTAGAAATGCATTCGCCTATTAACACTAGCAGAATTGGTCTTCTTTCAAAGTTAAAAATATTCAAAGTAAACAAAATAATATCTTTATGGGCATACAGAAAAAACAAACCAAACTGCATCATATGAAGGTTCAGAAAAGGAACCGTTTGGTTTCTTCCCTCGAATGATTGGGTTAATTCAACCCGCACGTTATGCATCGACTGTAAACAAAACAAGCTTTATAAATATTATTGAACCAAATGAATTTTTTTTTAATTGGCCAAATTAGTTTAACCTTTATAAATAGCGATGTCTAAGTTGTAAAACAATTACAGCAGCCTCGAAATCGGGGGCGAATTGTGATATGAGGCGAAATAACGCGGTACTTCTTTGTGTCGTTTGTTTTGTTAACAAATTTTGATCATGTTTTTTTCATTAGAATATGGCTGAATTGACAGGAAAAACTACTGCAGTATATTTTATTATGCACATACTTAGCATAAGCATAGTTTAAAGAGGTTCGTTCCTCTGATTTTGGGTAGCCATTTTAGGTCACCTCTAGTCTGGAAATTCTGTGCCATATATTAATTCTACTTGTAAATTCCTATTTTACAATGCCAAATAAACTATATCGAATAAAATAGTTACGGGTAATTTACATAATTACAGAGTTTAGTAAGGGACTATATTTTGCGGCGGAAGGTTTTTAAGAAGAAAATGAACATTTTTCATAACTCAATTGTTTTAGAGTACTATAATTTTAGCTTTTATTTTCAGTGCAGACCAAATTTCCAGCTAGTTTATGCATTGGGTTATATTCGTGTTGTTTCAAAAACATATCTTAACAATATTTCAATATTTCTATCGACACATATTAGCACATTTAACCAATATTTCATAAAAGTCAAGAAAAAATGAACTCCAATTTTTGCCCCAAATTAGCTTATTTCATGCTACATCTCAAAATTTATGTCGTAGACCCATACTTTTGGTTTTATTTTTTGAATTTGTAAGATATTTTTGACAAGTCTATTAAAATTTGAGAAAAGGTTTGAGACTTTTAAATAATTTATTGCATGTTGAATCGTTAATGGATAAAAATAGCCTTTTATCAGTGCAAAAAAGGTCAAAATATTAATTAGGTGAAGTAATTGCCAACTTCTTCTTTATGATTATTTTAATTTTACTAATTTTGAATACTGTGGTTTCATCAATATTCATTGAATACAAATTTTTGTGTATTTCGTTGTTAAGTTGATCCTTGAAATTAAGTATTCATTGAAATACAATTTCTATTAACATTTTCTATTGATAGGGTCATTGGCCACGAATTTACGTGTCCTTGAAACTGATTTTCACTTTATCCACGAAAATTGATACTCTTGAATATTAATGAAACCACAGTAATATGAATTTGTATTTGATGCTATGGTTTATTCCGATTATAGATTATACAGGGAAAAGCGATTTATGTGCAGTTTGTACTTTCAGCGCAGAAAGGTCATATCAAATACACTGTAGCACCGAAAGGAGCATATAGACCCCAAGATTTTATTTTGAATTTTGGTTTAGCTATGTGTGTAGATTTTTAAAAAATACTTTAAAAAAAACCTTTAAGACTTATGATCGCAGGATCCAACGTCCTTAAAAGCGTTCACAAAATTTGATAGAAAATCGGACCAAGCAGCTGTAAAAGTTTCTGAAGACCAACTTACACTTTTATCAGAGTGTTTTATGTTGGTGCTCGCGAGCGCTTGCCAATAATTCCCTATACCTCTAACTCAAATTTTGGCGAGCGCTCGCGAACATTTGCTTTGCTGAACACGCTTCAGTCAACAGCACATTAGAGAACCCCTTTCTTTGTAAAAAGTACCAAAGATTTTGATTTGAATTTTTCGCTCAATCTTAACTATACTCTGCCATTTCCGTCGCGAAAATATTCTTTTTTCGAGAACGGAAATGTCCGAGTAGATACGATTGCTTTGTATCTACAGTTGACTCAGCAGCCGCCTGGTCCCACGAGGCGGTGATGACCAACATGGGCCAGTGCTGTGTGGCAGGAAGCAGGACGTTCGTGCACGAGAAAATCTACGACAAGTTCGTGGCCAAGTCCCGGGAACTAGCGCAGCAAAGAACCTGCGGAGATCCGTATGAAATGACCACAAAGAACGGCCCACAGGTACGTTACTCCGTGTGACTTGGCGTTTTCTGGTCATCCATGCATGCGGGAATACTTCTGTACCAATTTAAGTGAAATCTTTGTGTATCATCTAACGTTTAGCACATCAACGATATCAAGAACTTGTCTTTAGAACGTAGAAGAAAGAAACGAAGAGCAGTAACAAATTGTCTTGTATTCTAGATACCACTATCCAATGTAGAAATCTATTCAACTGTCGGATGGCTGTACATGTATACCCATAATTTCTAACCTTCAACAGGTGGACAAGGAGCAGTATAGCAAGATTCTGGAGCTGATTGACGCGGGCAAGAAAGAGGGCGCCAGGGTGGAGTGTGGAGGGGAGGCCGCGGGGGGTGACGGATTCTTCATCAAGCCCACGGTGTTCTCTGGGGTCCAAGACAACATGAGGATTGCTAAAGAAGAGGTGGGTGGTTGGGTAAATTGGCAATAAAAAAAGACTTTTGTCCTTGATTCAGATTGCTAGAGTTTCAGATAACGGATAAAACTGACATAAATGTTACCAAATGATCTTTTTTTGTTAAGATTTTTGGACCAGTCCAGCAGATTTTCAAATTCAGTTCGCTGGATGAAGTCATTGAGCGAGCCAATGCAACACACTACGGTTTAGGCGCCGCCATTTTTACCAGTAATATTGACACAGCCATGATGTTTGTCCAAGGAGTCAGAGCTGGCACTGTTTGGTAAAGTCCACCGTGCTTTCTGGCCATAGAGTTGTTTATGTAATGAACTCTTATAATGTGTTGCTCGTTGTGAAACGCAAAAGCCAATGGACTTGCAAGTTTACATGTTTAACGTTATTCAAAATTCACAAAAGTTGTTCTGACTTTTTTTCCAACCAGGGTAAACTGTTACAATCCGCCATGCTATCAGGCCCCGTTTGGAGGATTCAAGATGTCAGGACTAGGAAGAGAAATGTAAGTAAACCAGAGAGAGAGAGAGAGAGAGAGAGAGAGAGAGAGAGAGAGAGTGAGAGAGAGAGGGTCTTTTTCACTATACTTTTCTCAAGTGTATATGTACTATATGTACAAATATTATCTGCTAATCACACGTTGTTTATCGTTTCTTTCCACAGGGGAGAATACAACTTGTCACAGTATCAAGAGATTAAAACGGTAAGTTTCCGTTCATATAGAACTTATGGATATAAGAATTGTTTTGGAGGTTTTTTTTATCAATAACTATGTTAAGAATATTCATACCTTTTTTCTTTTAATTGAACTGTTAAAATGTACAATTTCAGCACAGTGATGTCGATTTAAAAAATGTATTTTGTCAAAACAGCGAGTTTAATGCAAATACACTTAACTGCATTAGAGCTATTTGATATTGAGAAAATATTTGAAAAATGAAATGTTGCTGTTAGTTTACTATGTTATCATAACATACAATATGAAGCAATGCAAATGGATAACATTAAAAATCATTACAAGAATCATATCAAAGTACGTAAGCAACTTTCATGTTAAATACTGAAATCTAATTGGTTTAGATGCAGTTGATAATCCGTATAATTATATTTCCCGAGGGCTTTGCCCGAGCGAAATATGATTTTTCTGGGGGAATATATCTTCATATTTCCCAAACATTCATGCAATAAAAGTTTTATTATACCGAACAGCATATGATTACACAAAATATGTCGATTTGTAATATTCTAATAATTTTGCGACTGTCGAAAGCAGTAACGTCGTGATTGTTTGGGGTTTTTTGTAATTGCCTGACGTCAGGCATATCTAAGGTTTAAAAGTTACATTTTCCGAAACAGTGCAGACAATGGGATCAAGCAATATCATGATATTTCACAAAAAAGATTAACCGATGCATGTTTAGGATGTCAGCATTTACATTCACAATTGATGAAAATGTTAAATGGGATGTATTAACAACAGCGAGCAAGAGTTTTCAAGTAAACGGGATGTTTACCATGCAGTGCGCGTGTGTAATCCTGATTTAAAAATAGATCAGCATTCCACCATATTTGAACGGTGAAAAGTGGGGAGGGGGGGGGGTCATCGCAACAAGTTGTAACATATTGCGTATTACGATACAACTTAAGTAATAATTGGTGTTGGATTATCATTATTACAAGAGAGTCATCAGTTTGGATTAAAACAAATGTATATTTATACAGCTGGAATGTTTACTGGAGGAACTAAATCGCCAAAGCGGGTTGTGACCCGATTTTCGTTCAGGTGGGCGAATTCAAAAAATTGAATCAAGATCTCAGCCGTTGCGTGAATGGTAAAGCAGGACTTCGCGCCATAATGTCTCATTCTTAGTTTTTGCTCGCCGATTAGTGGACGAGTCCGTTGGGATCATGCGAATACCCCAGAACACACCGTGTTTTTATCACAAGCACGTAGCATCGGGGGTGAGGGGGGGGGGGACTGCTTCCCCCTCCCCACTTTTTTGCAGCAGGCACTTTTCTTAACTTTATATAATAAATTGAATTATTATACTTTCATGTTAAATACTAAAATCTGATTGGTTTAGACGTAGTTGGTAATCCGTTCCATTACCCTCAGCGTTAGCAACGCACTTGGCAAAGGATAACACAAAGAATTGTTACATGCGCGTGTATTATGCGCGTACGGGTCGCCGTAGAATTCACTTCATTTTTATATAAAAGCAGTAAAATTTTCGTTAAAATTAAGACATTCAGTATAATAAAATAAATAGTGCCTATTTGGGAGGGTAACTGTTGTAATTGACACCCCTCGAAAACCATTGTCAACCTCCGATTTATATAATATTATGGATTTGCCCCCTCCACATTTGTAGGAGTATGTAATAAATGAAACTGCAAATAAGGAATTCTAATTGAATTTAAGTTACAGTTAGGGTTTTTTCATGAATTTGAGAATTCACCCTTTTTTAATTGCTTGTCAAGATGATTTTGATGAAGCTGCGCATGACCCACACACATTCAAAAACAAAACGTGTTTGTACACCCTTTCATATTTTATATGGTTGAAAAAAAAAACCGTATTTCAGTTGATTTTGCATCTTAATATAACAAATACAATTTTTACAAAAATGACTATTTAATCTCCAGCTTTCAATTTTAAAATAATTGAATTTCAAGCGATACTAGTATATATGTACATGTTCTAGATCGAAGAAAAGACTTACATTTCGTCTTTAATTTGCACGTTCCGTTTATAAATTTATGATCAGCAGCGAAAATTAAAAATTCATTTCTGATAAGAAATCTGCAGGCATGTTCACGAAACTTTCCTAAGATATGACCCAAGTGGTTCCTAAGACATGACTTAGGAAAAAAGTTAGGAACATCTTAAGATCAACTTAGGACATCTTAAGATGTAGCTCGACGGTTACTTAGGAACATCATAAGTTAGGATATCCTAACCTTCTACAACCATTCTTATTTTTCACATATATTCATTCAGATCGAATTTGAGAGACTTGTGCAGGGATGAATCATGAAACATTTTGCCAGAGAAGATTGTACGTCTCGGTAGTTAACACAATAGGCCTAAAACCAGTAATTTTAATGTATACATTTTAAAAATTTTACATTTACCTAAATATATATCTGTGAGCAATAACAATTAAGTTTTTTTTTTTTTTTAATGAAACACCCCCCCCCCCCCCAAAAAAAAATAACTGTTCTTTTTTTAAAAAGAAAATATGTATCAGGACAGAATTGGCTTGCAAGCAGATAATTATATGTAAACAAAACGTGTGTATTGCCATTTGATAATTTAAATTTGAGAATCTTGTCATTCAAGTATATGTAATACATAAACATGTGATTTTCATAGAATTTGAAACGTTACATGAGGAAACACATGTACAAACACAACCAATTTCCCTTTAATCTGCAATATATTGAATATACGAACATGTTAAATAAGAAATAAGTTATATAATATATATAAATACAGTTCATTCAACATTATAAATTTTTTAAAGATTGTTTTTTCAGAATAAAGTGATAAAAATTAGGAATTATCACGCATGGCCTATATAACCCGATGTACATTTACTTTTTAGCAAAGGACATTTAAACAATTGTTATCAAAAATTATTATAATCAAAACAATGAATGTAACTCATTTAGTGTACAGTGTAGATAAAAAAAATAAGTGAATAAATAGGGATAGTATTTGTGAAAAAAATTTCTAGATTTGTTAGCTACCAGGTAGGCATGTAGCAACGGGGAAGTAGTGAGAGTTCGGGGTCCCCCTCCACATCATTTTGTTAAAATAAACATATATGATGGAATAAATAACTATGCCCCCCCCCTCCTCCCGGATTAGGAATTTGATGTTTGTCGGAAATGCTGGAACTGTGGAAAATATTGCTTTATTCTACCGGTCTTTAAGAAAAGGCTTCACAACAACCCCAATATCCCCAAAAACGTTATTTTATAACTTTATGATGGTCTTAGGACAAGGAAGGTGATGTCCTAAAGTTAGGACAAAGTTATGGCGGTTCCTAAATTTAGGAGAGCTTAGAGAAACAGTATTAAGACTAAGACGTATCCTTAGATGTACTTAGGACACACCATAGTCCTAAGACAGCTTCGTGAACATGCCTGCTGAACAATAAGAATAAGAAATGCCTAATTGATAAATGCATGCTTCCATTGAATAATTTTGTTTAGTCAGGCAAGCTTTTTGAAAAGCTATTTCTTGTTGTCTCTCTTTCTTTTCTTTTTTTTTTTTTATAGATTTGAATCAAATATAGTGAAATTGGTTTTTTTGTGACACAAAGAGAATTCTTTTTAATTAAATTTTTTTGATTTTATCATATTTGTCAACATCGTATGCTCATATTGGCTTTTTGCTACATTTGGAATGAAAAATCCGGAGACTTCCGAAGCGGTGAGACACGAAATGTATTCCCCGGGAGACACGACGTTTTGTTCGCCCGGTCTCGTGACTCTCTAGACCAACCAGGCGACGCGTTATATAGAATAATCATATTGAGGTATAATAAAACGAACTGTTACCCTCCCAAACAGGCACTATTTATATATGGACAAGACTTAAATGGATCAGTGATTAGGACTAAGCGACATCATTGAGAAAAAGAATAGAGATTTATAAGATATAGTCGGAATTATCTCTGATTTACATTACTATTTTTCTTCTAGGTCATGATAAAGATTCCCCAGAAGAATTCGTAGACGTGACTGAGTTCTGTGACATTTTATACAATATACAGTCATCGCATAAAGTATTAAATGCTTCGGGTTTATTTAGTTTGGTAAGAAAATGTAACTGTAAATAATTTGTTCTTGTGTACTCATGTATTTCTGTGTATATGTTGATTTGAATGAACGAAGGAATATTTTAACATACAATGTATTTATTCAGAACTACTACATCAGCCTAGACTAGTACAATATATGTGTATCCCGTCATGCATTGCTGTGAATGTATATTAGACGGGTATCCTGTCACTTAACTTATATGCCGGTACTTTTTTGAGTCTTTTACATTTTCTGAGACATATCCTGTAAGTAAGGAAAAAACATGTTGGCTAAAAAACCTCACGCACGCACGCACGCACACATCAACACCGAATATGATTTCTTAGATTTCTTACAGAAACTTACAGTTAATGTATTGCTCTATGGAAACAGCCAGACTTAAAATCTACACGCCTCATTTATTGATTGGTCGAAACTGTCAGCTACCTAAGAAAAATCACAGACTGCACGATATAATCATGAAAATGTTATAGACTCAAATTCCCATTGGAGACGATTTGGCTGGGGTTTTTTTAAGCTAAGGTAATGATGTATATTAACAGCAGTTTAGTGGATTTTTCTTGCGTTTTAATATCAATTTACATGTATATCAATTTATGAATTTATTAAAAGAAAGATGTAAATATAAACAATTAAACAGTTCCAGGGACTACGAAGTATTGTATAAAACTGTCTTGCATGCTGTAGCCTTCATGTTATAATTTTCTTTTGTCTGTCATTTGATTTCATTTTGACTGTATTGCCAACATGGTGATGTCAATAAACCATTGAAATTGAAAATGCTTTCTTTGGTGATTCATGTGGGTTATGGAGGTAGCGATCATTGCAGAAAAATATACACAATTCATGCGCGGATCTAGAGGGGGGGTCGGGGGGGGGGGGTCCCGACCCCCCCTGGAAAATGAAAATTTATTAAATTTACATAGTAAAATTATCGCGAAAATGTGCCTCGGACCCCCCCTGGCAAACACAATTATCCTTCGGACCCCCCCTGGAAAAATTTTCTGGATCCGCGCATGCAATTTACTGTTGAACACGCTAACGCGGATTATGTATTTTTCTGCAATGTCGCCACTTTATGTATCATAATGTATCATAAATACACATAATTAATTCATTTATTAAGACTGCCAATCGATTTTAAAATTAGACAACTGTGTCACATTTTTGCAAGAAACGCACCAAAGGAAAAATAGGTTCATGATAAATTTTGTATATAACAAAACGGAAGTGTATCTTATTTGACTACAATACCAAACAGGCGTTTGAAAAAAAGTGATGGGATTATAAAAGCAAAACTCGGTGTATTTTACTATAAATTCTATGTGCGCGTTCTGGGACAAGCTTGTCGTTGCAAGGTGCATAGAAAAGATGGCATTTTTTTTTTATGATTACACATCAGCGAACAATGTCGGATTGCGTTTTATACACGGATGATTAGGCACGTGCACGTTTCACTGATTCCTTGTAATATTGTGTCATGAAAGTGTATTAATATCATTGACAGAATCAGACGTATAAAAGTAATTTCAGAGACCAACATTTTTTTTAAGACTTAAAATAAAAACACTGCACTTTTGAGAGGACTTGGTGGTCATGGCCATTTTTTGTACTGTATTGATCGCCTTTAGAAGGAGACCTGTGTATAAAGATAAGGAAAATACTCGAAATCAAAAACTTTTATACGTTTACCGATTTTTTCTTTACTGAATAATATTTTATAGCTTTACAGACCATTTCTAAAATTGTAAGTTAGATCTGATGGGCAAATTATTGACCACTTAGCGTCTCTTTAACGCCCCAGTCACCGTATGATCGAGAAATGGGTTGATTATATATATGAGTATTACTGCACTACACTGATTTTAGAGCTATATTTAAAATGAAATATTATCTACAATTAACATCGTTAACATAAAGGCCTCTAGAAACTTTTCATATACATCGACACATCGACATTAACATGACAAAGCTATAAGCCTGCAATAATGCTATTAATTTAACTACACTTTCCTTAGTTAGAATAATCTGTGTCTCGGGAAAGGCCCTCACCACAGTTAGAATGCCTCCCATATACCCGTAATGTAACAGAAAATTGAAGTTGCATTGAAAATAACAGTCAAATAAATTAATCGTAATAAACCTTTTTAGACTGTAAATACCTTTCATCTGAAATTTTAATACATACATGTATAATGGAAGAATTCAACAACAACGTACACGTATCTTCTTTGCTACAGAGACAATACACGGAACGCATTCTATCGTAAACCCAGCAGGCATGTTCACGAAACTTTCCTAAGATATGACCTAGGAAAAAAGTTAGGAACATCCTAAGATCAACTTAAGACACGTCTTAAGATGTAGCTCGACGGTAACTTAGGAACATCTTAAGTTAGGATATCCTAACCGTCTATAACCATTCTTATTTTTCACATTTATCCATACATATCGAATTTGAGAGACTTTTGTAGGGATAAATCATTAAACAGTTTGCCAGAGAAAAGTGTACGTGTCGGTAGTTAACACAATATGACTAAAACCAGTAAATTTAATGTATACATTTTTTGAAAATTTACAAATACTAAATAAATAACACATGTACATTCTTTGAGTGTAAATTATTTTTTTCCTAAAATTTAATGTTACATGTAGAAAACACACACGTACAAACACAACCAATATTTTCCTTTAATCTGCAAAATATTGAATACACGGACATATTAAATAAGAAATAAGTTGTTATGTATCTTGAAAATACATTAATACAGTTTATTCAACATTACAAATTTTTAACGATTATTTTTTATTTTAGAATGAAGTGATAAAAATTAGGAATTATCGCGCATGGCTTATATAAATCAATGTCAATTTACTTTTTAGCAAAGGACATTTGAAAAATTTCCAAAAGTAATCAGAACAAATTAATTATAAAGAATGTAACTCAATTAGTGTACATAATAGATATTCAAAATAAGTGACTAATTTTCATTCGCCAAACAAAGACAGTATTTGCGAAAAAAAAAATGTAGCATGTAGCAACGGGAAAAGGGGAGGGGGAGTTTAGGGTCTCTTTGCACATAATTTTGTTAAAACTAACATACATACATGCTAGAATTAATGACTCTGCACCCCGTCTTCCTCCCGAATTGGAAATTTGAGGTTTGTCGGAATTGCTGGAACTGTAGAAAATATGGCTTTATTCGACCGGCCTTAAGAAAATTCTTCATAACTGCCCCAATATTCCCAAAAAACGTGATTTTAAAGCCTTAGGATGGTCTTAGGACAAGGTAAGTGATGTCCTAAAGTTAGGACAAAGTTATGGCGGTTCCTAAAGTTAGGAGAGCTTCGAGAAACAGACTTAAGGTAGCTCGCGGGTTTACCTGCTTGTGAGAAAACCTACCTTGAAAATTTGTCCACGTGATCCATAGGTTTTATAGTTTTATTTCTAAAATTTATTTAAGATTCGTCTGCGCGGTAATAATGTTATTGTGTTTCAAATACAGTGTCATTAATAAAATCAAGCAACGCCATTTCAATGAAATATATAGTAAAATGCACATTTTAACCGAGAAACGCTTTACAAAACTATGCTCCAAACTTTTAAACGATTCAGACGAAATTAATCATACTCAACACAAAAACAGAGGAGATAATTATGAATCAATTCATAAAAAAATATCAGTATGTGTTCTCGGCCAATTTTTGGCAAAAAAACTTTAAAGATTTAAAAGATTTCTCAAAACCTTGTATTTTCATTACGACGTTAGCCTGACGTCATCATTTTATTACTTCTTAGAACACCAAAATTGAAATGCATTTATTGACAAGACTAGCTGTTTAACACATTTTAGAACATGTAAATGCTTATTAAACATTATTGTGAATGTTATCAAATGCAATTAATGTAAGGCTGTAAAGATACAGAAAATTGCTATTTTTGTTTTTATGAAACTCTGAGTCAATCAATGCAAAAATAAAATGCCAGGCAACTACTGACATTATAAGTAAGTAATCGAATAAAACAGTTATCTCAAGCCAAAAGAAATTTAAGAATTTAATCGGTAGTACAGATTACGGAAGTTATAATTGTAAAAAAAAAAAGCGAAGTTAATGCATACATTCTATTTTAAAACATGACTTTAAATGGAAGAGTTCTAACGCACACTCATTCTTTATCTTTATAGAACAAAATGTGACAATGTATAAATCTTTAAATTTTCAGCACTTGATATTATAAATCTGTATAAACAGTCATAAACCGCATATAAGCTTTTTAAAATATTTTCTTTTATACTTCTAAATATCTCATTTGTCATTTTAAAAAAAAATTTATCAGTTTACTATGACGGTCAACTCTTTACGTCGATTCCTATTGTGACGTCAGCAAACCCGCGAGCTACGTTAAGACTAAGACGTATCCTAAGATGTACTTAGGACGCACCATAGTCCTAAGATAGCTTCGTGAACATTCCTGCAGGTCCGTAGGACATTTATCATTTCAACGATAAAACATTCTATCTTCACTCTCCTAAGAAATACAATGTGAATTTTTTGCACGGAATCACTGGCAAATATTTTTTTGCCATCACGAAGACAAAAGTAAGTACTATAATTGATATGCATAATTGTTATTTTATAATTTCTCTCATAAGAAATCATAAATATATATGAACAGAATATAAAGCACATTTCCAATGAAAATGTACACGTATGTGTATTATTGTTTCTGAGTTTATTCATGAAAATATGATATTGTTGAAACATAAACTAAAGATCCCGTTAGCGTGAATGTATTGCGCACGCGCAAGATTGTAAAATCCGAAAAATCCAAATGAATTCCGGGATCGTTTGAGGAATTTTCGTTGATTATTTAAAATTGGCGAAGCTTAATTGAGAAAACAAATTGGTAATCTTCAAGTACCAATGATGTTAAAAATATATAAAACAAAAGACAGTACACTTCCGATTGATCGGTATTAAAGCCCCAAAATTCGAGTCTATTATATTAATATAAGTAGTATAGATAAGTATACTTACCTAATACTATCAGTTGTATAAAATAATTGATACTATATCAATACACATATGCATCTCTCCCTTACCAGGTTCGATACACGATTTTTTTTTCTTTGTGCGCATTGTTATCACTTACCAAGTAATAAAAAATCATACACTAAAGTTAAAAAAAAAATTAAATTAAATTTTAACGTACACGGAAGTTTCACGTAAAGTACATTCCCGTTCAATTTCACTGCGCTCCAAAAGGTTTTGTTCCAAACTAGCTGCCAAGGCATCTTGGATTTCTCTTATTTTAGACGATAGAAGCATTACATTCAGAACCCTGTCTGATATTCTTGATAAAACAAATCTGTCAATTTATGATGTGTTAAAATGTAAATCAGACTTTTTTATAAAGACAAAACTTTCACACTATTATGTCGAAGCTTTTACTGCTCTAAACAAATGTAAAAAATGGAGACAAGTAAATCACCTGAAGAGAGATGAATTCTTAACAGAATTTATCTGGAATAATAATCTTTTTACATTCAAATCAAAAAATCATTGTGCGTTGGAAATTGGATCAGAAGTGGTATTCTATGTGTGAAAGATATTTTTGATGCAGATGGGAATTTGTATGATATGAATTATTTTTCCAACATCATGAAAAAGAAAAATAATATTTTTTCTGAGTACATTATGCTTAGAACATGTATCAAGAATTACATGGATAGATTTAATTGTTCATGTGCAAAATACATTAATATACAACATAATACTATGTTTGTCTTTAGTGATAGCCTTAGTAGAAATACAGAATGTTGAAAGAGTGACTTTTATTATCCTATTTTTGTGAATATGAAATTTCAGAGATCTGTATATGAAAATAGATGGAAAAGGTTGTTTGGTATATCGGCTGGAATTATTTGGAAAAATATCTATAATCAAATAATAAAATGCATATATGATAAGAAAGTTGCTGAATTTAATGATAAGTTATTGGTCAGTGTATTCAACAATAATTTATGTGTTTGTAAGTAGAACAAAGATGTATCAGCCAAATGTGAATGTTGTCAAACGATCGAAGACTGTGAACATCTTTTATTTATATATATAGATCACAAAAAGAGGTGGGAATTTTTTTAAATTTTGGAATATCATGGTAAATATTAGTATTAGGGTTCCATTATTAAAATAATGTCAAAACAAGAATATTGAATAATATTTTGTCATTTATCTGCTTTTCAGTTTATAAATACAAAATGTCGTGTAGAATAAATCAAGAAAGAATGCCACAAGAAAATTTGAAATATTTTGTGAAAAATAACATAATTGTGGAAAATTGTGTTCTTAAAAAAGCTGAAAGTATTACATATAGGGATAATATGTACTTTAATTTAAGTAATTATAAGTAATTTAAGTTTATGCATTCATCTTTTTTATTCCACATTCTGGGGGTGCAGTCCTCCAGTTGAATGACAAAGGATACAATGGACAGTTGACTATGTATAATTCCCTTGTCTGCGTAGAAAAGATTGTATACTATACGTTATATATATTGTGTAAAACTATTATTTAAGCTACATTTAGTTTGTATTGCTGTTGAAAATTGTAATAAATTATGGAAAATTAAACTAAAAAGTTTAGTCTACGCCAGTCCTGGTTCTATCTTTAGATTGGATAGTTTGTCCTTTATTCCAAGCACTCTAATCGATCTCTGGCGTAGGAATACATACGACTGTAAAAAGATATCTAAATTGTTCGTACCATTTAAAATCTGACTATATTTAAGGTATTTATAAATACATTTCCTTGACAAACAGTGCTTCTGAATACACAACATCGAAATTATCGATTATGTTCAAGTACTACCTTTTTGTCGGCGTCGATGATTTGTTAACGGTTTGCCAAAATAATTGCATAGGAGAGTTGATTATTTAATCATTTAGAGTTGTCGATCTATTTTAAAAATGGGCATTTTGTCAACTGTGTCAAATTTGACAAGAAAAACATCAAAGGGGAAATATTTTCATGATGAATTTTGTATATCATTAAAGGAAAGTTTTATGGCCTACCATACCAAAGAAGGTTTTTGGAAGTTGATTTAAATCAACTCCCCTATGCAGTTACTCAGGCAAACCGGAAGTGAAACAGTGTTTGGACCTAACACAAATCAACACCGCTGACAACATTTAGTTCAAATCGATAAATTCGATGTAATGAGTTCTTAAGCGTTGTTTTTCAAGGATTTATAGATACCTTGTAATTAGTCAGATTTTAAATGCTATGAACAATTTAGATATTTTTTGAAATCGTACATTTTATGTATTCCTACGCCAGAGTTCTATATAGTTTCGTTCAACCAGACGGCTCAAATTTTCAGGTCTTTTGTATTCCTACGTAAACAACTGATCAGACGATGAGTATGATATATTTTAACACATATATACCTAGAAATATAATTGAAAAAAACCCACAAAGTTATTTCATTTGACCAAAATCTTTAAAAAGTATCATTTATATAAAATTTCAGGTCTTTCAAGTCATTAGTATTTCAGGTCTTTAGGACGTCCCACGCTCGGCTGTCTCCGTAAATCTCCGACAAGCAGAGAGCTTGTCGGATATCAATGGATACAGTTCCATACAATTACTCATAACTATTTCGATTACTGATACGTAGTTTGATGGAATTAGTTCTTTGAATATTACGCAACATGATTCATATTGGGTTTTCACGAAATTCCTGTGGGAGAATTCATATAATAAAAAAATGTGCGTAATTAAAATACATATAGGAAACTACTTGCCAAGCAAAATAGCAAGTCGTATCGTTGATTTTAAAATAAATATTGATCGATAAAATCAACTCCCGTCAGTTCTTTAGTACTTTGATTAAAAAGCAATCGCATAGGGTTGGGGAAGATGTGAATTAAACCACAAAATAAGTATATTTCACTTTGAATTCTATGCGCGCGTCTTGGTATAAGCTTTTGGTTTCAATGTACAAACAAAAAATAGCAAACGATTGCACGTTAGTATATCAATTTCGAGCTGCGTATTATACACGGGCGATTGGGATATACCAGGTATACCTTACGCCCCTTTCACAACTGGAGCACGAGCAGAAGCGACAAAATATTCGTGCGACCGAAAAAAATTAGATATGAATCGTAAACTGTTGCCGAAATAATCGCATTTGAAAAAGTATTCGTACAAAATTCGCACGATCTAAGGAAGCGTTGTGCGATATAAACGCATTAAATCTTGCGATATATCTTGCGTCTATATGCGACTGTTGTATTATGGAAGCGACTGTTGAAAGATAATGCGATAGGATCGCGCGAGAGACCAGGTGATCGGACGATTGTACGCGCGCCAATGCGATTGGACGTGCAATCATGCGTTCCATTGTACGAATGCTCGTGCGAGTCAGAGAGGGTACAGTGTATATATAGTGCCCATTCCCGACGCTCTTCAGTAGACATAGTTGAAAGCAAGAGAACATGCCGCCCAACAAGAATCATAGATACAGAAGCATTTATTATTATACCTCAATATGATTATTCTATAATATCTAATACGGACGAATTTCAACAGTCTCATGGTCGCAAATCACACGCATATACAGCAGCGATTCATCATACGACCTTAACAAATCGTGTGTCACTCTTGCGATTACACAAAACGTTGTAAAACGTTCGTACTAATGTTCGTGCGTTGCACTGCGATGATTTGGATCGCATTCGATCGCGTCTGAATAGTGTGCATGTCCACTAGTTTGAGGAGACTTGGTGCGAGTACTAAAACGCTTGCAACGAATGCGAGAGCTCGTGCAACGTATGCGAGAGCTCGTGCGAATCTAAACATTCTGATCGCAAAGTGTTGTAAAGTGCTCGTGCGCCAATTGTGAAAGGGGCTTTAACGAAATAAGACGCAGACGCTTCATTGATTCCTGGGTAATTGGTTGTAATATTAGTCATGAAAGTGTATGATCAGACGTATAAACGTTATTTCACAGACCTAAGTTTTTTTTATAGACATTAAATAAAGATATTACACTTTAACACCCCAGTCACTGTATGATCGGGCAACCGGGTTAGATGAGTACCACTGCACTGCATTGATTTGAGAGTTTTATTTTTAAATGAAAGATAATCTAAAGATCGTTAACATAGTACTGAACAAACAATTGGTCTATGTGAAGTGATTAAAAGCTGTTAATTTTTAACATTTTGTACAACATAACAGCACATACAAAAAACACGATGTAGATCAAAAAGACACTGGCCACAAGAACCGCAGAGTCCGCGTCCTTATAATTAGTCGTCTGCTCGTCCGCCATTGTCTGTGACGTTTTATTGGAATCACTGATAGCGATGTCAGACTTTGATGTTAATACAATGGTGGATGCAGTTGTTGAGAGGATGGATAAATTTGTTTCTTCTTTCAAGGCCAATCCATATGCTACATATCGATGGTCGCATCCTGGATGATAGAAAAAACTCTTCGATAAAAAATAGATTTTTAATCAAAATCTGTATCTGTGGGTCATTTAGATATGGCGGCTGCGGGTATTGCAGAAAAATATGTCGTAAAAAGATTTTGAATTTTTTACATTGATCGCAGTCGGTTTGCATAAGAAATTAACAAGACAGCATAAGTATAGGGTACCTTAATTTCATTTAGCGATATCCCCAAGTCGATAAAAGTGTTATAACCTATTCGATCAATTAAGCGATTGTACTTATTTGAATACATGTAGGTGGTATCGTCGATTGAAATTGAAAAGGTGATATCAAATACATATATTCAGATAGCTTTCGAATTTTATACAATGTTATTTCAGCATTAATGAACAAATACAGATATGTAATACTCAAAATGATGTTGAACATTTCTGAAGGATTTATTGCGAATAGGGGAGATTTTCCCGGAAAAATCAATTTTGAAAATCGAAGTTTTTTTTATTATTCTCTATCGTACATATTTCTAAATTTTTCGAATTTCAATTTTGAACCTATGATATTACTATTGCAATTTTATTATTAATGTTCAAAATTGGCTAAAACAGCATTTTCTCAGTTAAATGGTATATTTCTGCATGGTTTTGGCCTAGATATCATTCATGACCCACTGCCCCTGAAAATTATTAGATATTAGATATTTCCATGGGTTTGTTCAAAGGAAAAGATTAAAATATCATTTTTAAGGGCCCTGGGGTCGAATTTTGCAAAACTGATTGCTATCATAAGGATCTATATTTACATTTAAAATAAATGTAAGTTCTGGATAGCTTAGTAGGTTAAACCGCTGGTTCTGTCAAACATTACATTTTTGTGCCCTAGTTCAATTCCATCTGAATAAGTAATTTATCACCAGTCTGAATAATCAAATCGGCAATATCACCAAATGTATGGCTGAATATGTAATGTCACCTATTCGAATATGTGATATCACTTTACAGCAATAAATACCATCTGCAAATAATATGGAGTCTTAGGCACAAGAACTCAGAAAGGTCAAATATCAAACGTGTATTACTACTTCTCTTCATAAAGAAAATCATAATGTGGATGATTTCAATGAGAGTATATTGGATAAGTATCGTCACCTTTTCGAGTATGTGATAAGTAATAAACCTAACGGCAGTAAATAACCGCACACAGGTGTATTGATCAGGTAGTACATCCACAATGTTGTCGAATATAGAACATATGCATATTCCGGTCACATGTCCCTCTTGAACCAATGGCATTCGACATTTCACTATGAGGGGCTATTACATTGTATATATTATATAACATGTAGTTATATCAGGGACGTATACACTAACTACGCTCTTGGTACACCAATATCACCCCCCCCCCTCCTCCCATTAATTGACATAACAAAAATAACAGTAGAAGTTTTTTTCTTTCTTTTTTTCTTTTGTAAAGTTTAAATCCTGATATAAATCTCCCCCCGGAACTCTTGAGTCATTGCCTGGACAATATCAAAATTACAATTAAGTAAGAAATAGCGCAAAGACTTTGATATTACCAGATATTTGATTCTTGAATCTTTTAACACCCCATCCTATTGTCTTTAAAAACTAAATATTTTCTCTTTCAAGAAAACACGCCCCTTTATTTGAACAAACCGTAAAACGGTTTACACAAGAAGGGCATTTTGTTTTGTGCCAAGTTTGGTTGAAATTAGCACAAACGGCAAAGAAGATGAAAATGTTTAAAGTTTACGGCGAAGACAATGAGGACAGAAAGCAGACTAATTCTGATAAAAAATCTCACTTGGCCCTTTTGCTTAGGTGAGCAAACAATGTTGAACGAAATATTATTTGAAGCACATGTTTCCTGCATGCATGTATGTACATGTTTACTCGTGGTGCTTGGTCTACGATCAAACTAATCTACAAATTTACATGACAAGTATACTTACCTAATATTATAAGTTGTATACAATAATTGACACTGAGAAATATTGCACATATACACCCCTCCATCAATGGTGTACCAGCTACGATTACGATACGATTCTTTTTTCCTTTTGCGCATTTGATATTTATTACCAATGTATAAAAATCATGCATGCACTAAAAATACGGGAGCAATTTTCAAGAAAAAAAAATTAAAGTTCAATTGCAACTGACAAGTGAACTAAACGTAAAGTACATTTCCATTCAATTTGACTGCGCCCCAACAAGTTTTGTTCCAAATCTGCTACACCAAAACTGCACTTTCATTTAATTATGGTACATGTTCCGTGACATAGCTATGTCATAAAATTTACACAAAGCCATGCTGATTTCACACTTCTGTTGCATATCGTTTCAAGTAAAAAGGGGGAAAATATCCAAATCCAAATATAACCGAATGACTTCAGATGGCTAACATTCAGTACATGTACTTACACTATATTTTTATACCTACATACAGTGTGTATCAAATTTAAAAGGACTCGATAGCCATGACTTTTCTTAGACTTTATTCACCTCATTTGGACGAAGAGCTTGTATGAAGATTTATAGATTTATAGGACAATAATTTAATTCTGGTTGTAACACGCTTTCTGATTGGTTGAAAAATTTATTTTATATTGTGTAAAGAATGTTGCCTACGTCATAGTAAGACAAACGTCAAAAACGTATCAATCCGCCTGACGTTACGTTTGAATTTTGTTCAATTTGATGTCATTTTATAGATCAAATGACCGTTTTTATCAACAATTGATAGCAAATAAATTAAATTATAAGGAATGAATTCAATATTGAATATAAATATTGAATTCATTCCTTAAATATACAATGGTAAAGTTAGAATATTATGGGTTTTTTTTGCCCAAATAATAGTCTAAACTATCATAGCAGACATAGCTGATCTTTACGGATGAGTAATCTGTTGGCCACCTAGCCACCTTAAATAAAGTCAAAGCCAGGGAAGCAAAGTTACAGATAATGGATTATTAACATTATCAACCAACAGTAGAGCTTGGTCACTTCTTTTCAAAATCTTTGTCTTACATAATACAACACAGTTTTCCCTTTTTTAAGACGGCATTCTAGTGATAGAACGTTATGACAAAAAAAAAACATTCAATACAGACAAAAAATATGTACTTTTTTTAGGAGGCTTTATACTTATTTAAGAAATGAACTCAAAGTCTATCCAAGTTATACGAGTATAACCTGGATTGGGGCAATTTACGATTTTCTCGTATAACCTGGGTTGGAGCAATTTACGCTTTTTTATAATCCGCTTCGGGGATTATAAAGCGTAAATTGCCCCAATCCAGGTTATACTCGTATAACTTGGGTAGATATTGAGTTCATTCCTTATAATTTAATTTTCTGTAATTTACTGTACAAATTGAGTGTTTTACTTTTAAAAATGATATTAATCTTTCAAAATTCAAACGTAACGTCAAGCGGATTAGTACGTTTTTGACGTTGGTGCATCGTGACGTGTCTTGTGACGTGCAAACCAGGTTATACAAATTTATTTAAATTTTTCTATCCAATCAATTGCCGCGTTACAGCCAGAATTAAATCATAGCCTACATGTATATTTTCAATAACTTCTATGTTTACCTCTTCACGCTGTGTTATTATTTATTTTTTTAAATTGTAATGTGTTCAAAGTGGCATATAGGCCCGACGGGCCGGGTGTTCAATCTATGCTTACTGCTGTTGATATTACACTTGAAAATGTATTACAAATGTCACTATAAATAACTAAATTACTCACTTACGCTGCACTAATTTTTTTTTAAGGTATCTCACTCCTTATGTTTTGATTTCATTGCGCAGATGATCATTATATTTAAAATGAATATGATTTTATTTATTTAATCATCACAGATAGATTATTATTTCATAATTACACAACATTCATAAAGAAAATCCATTTGAATTCAAGAAACAAACAAGTTTTTTGGGGAACTATTTTTTCGTGCGGAAGGCTTTTTAGACGAAAATGACAGAAACAAGCAATTTTATGAATTTTCAATATATTTTTCTTTTTATTATACTTTATTCATTATTCACATTTTTAACATTTGATAGGTTTGTAACATATTTTATAGGTTCTGTGTGACATGTACAAAATCAAATCTTGAGAATGTGATAGCCGTTTAGCATAAAATCATGCATATATATAGAACATGTCTGAATTTTTTTAAGCCAAATATTGCGAGAATTTTATCTTTGAAGCCCTATATCTAAAATTTGACATCACTGACCTCCATGTTATATTATGTCAAAATGATACTGAATACATATTAAGGCAAACTGGATTAATCTTATAAAATATGATATTCAAAAAGTTTTTATTTCAAATCAAATTGTAGCTATTATAGAAATTGTCTATTTTAAGTGCAAAAAGGTCACACAAAAATTTATGCAGCTTTGTACAAATTTTTTTCGTAATCCCTCTATTCAGTGTGACCATTGTGCATAATTAAAAACAATATTTGAAGAAATAAGTTTGCTTAATCAAAAATACTGACAACAAATCCTAATCAGGATGAAATTGCATTTTAGGTGCAAAAAGGTCAAATTAAATGGGCCATTACTCAGAGGGATGGATACTGATCCCTCATTATCTTTGTATTTTTTAAGTTTGTTTTGTCTACAGATTTCAATGATATACTTCTCAAGAAAATCTTGATACAACAACATTGAGGAGTGAGATACCTTAAACATTAACTTTTCGATTTATTCTGATTATCCTTCATTTATAAAAAAAAAATCGGTCGTTAAGTCAAGTCATATCTGTTTAGAATCAGAATTAAATACGGAAGACATATATTCATACACATGTATAACAAATAAGAATCTGAAACGGTGCATTCCTCGAATAAAACGGAACAAACCCTGGGATATCGAGTCAGATGTGTGCATAACAAGTTGACAAAATATACAAGTCATACTCATTATACCGTTATATGCCTTGATTTTATAGATCTGAGTCATTCATGATAATTTTTAATTAATTATTTGTTATTTATTAGTATGAACATTTCAAAAATTTCTATTAATTTTTTGAAATAAATCACAATTTTAAAAATCTATCTGATTTGAACGATGTATTTTGTAAAGATTTTGAATGTCTATGAGGCACTACAAATACGGAGTCTTGGCTCATTATGACGTTGAAGTCTAATCTCCAACGTCGTATTGAGCCATTGTTGAAACGTCATCATCCATTGGTAACGTTGCGTACACAAGAGAGCAGCATGCGAAAAACTGTACAGTAAGTAAAATTTTTATCATCTTCATTGGGATGTTTCCTACTACATTCATACTCTATAACTATCATAAAGGTTGGTCCACCGATGAAATTACTTTTAACTGACAATTCAAGTCGGGAAAGCAAAATTTAAATCGAAATGTGTTTTTATATGTTAGGAAATCGGAACGTAGTGGTTACTTTCACGTGTTCAGAAAGGACAGTGACGAAAATTACCCCATAATTGGGTTAATCTGTGTAACAGAGATCAAAATCGACTGTGTTTTAATGTAAAATAGCATACAGTGACTCCACCTATTTTAGGTATGAATGTACCGGAAGAACATGTACGAATTAGATAACGAACTACCCCGTTAAAGAAAGAAAATTAATTTTTTAATATAAATGCTGGAATTACTAAAGCGCTAATATTAAACTCTCTATGCGTCACAAACGAATATTTAAAATGAAAACTAGTTACACGTCTATTGGTAAATCACTTTTTTTCATATCTACCCGTCCTTCTTTTGGCATTTTTATACCGTATACAGGGAATTATTCGCCCCCGTTTACTTTCACCCTTTCGCCTTCGTTTGTCAGCGGGTGAATTTAAGACTGGGCGAATTCCAATGTCTTAGATTATCTCTCTTTAAAGACGGGACGAAAATAACACGACACAGGACGAAAATAACCCTGTGTACAGTATTTGCACGATTCGTCCATTTTCTTTGCAACGTTTTAGATGGCATTAATGAAAGACGAGGAGAGCATTCCAAATTTGAGTGAATTTCAACTCTTTTGTTCGACTCCGTTAGATGGTCATAAGAGACAAATTTCAGAACCACAAATCATAAAGGAAGAAATCAACAGCCATAAAATTCTGCCAGAAATTTATGGCGAGATACCCGCTTATACTGCTCAATCACTGAAAGAACTGAAATCATCTCTAATGTCTGCATCTTTGAATTGTGAATCGGCAGATATGCATGAGACATCGCACGATATCTCAAGCTCTAATTCTCAAAACAACCTTTATGATATCCAGTGGAGGTTTCATCCAAATGTGTGGCAAATGGAGAATATAACAAGATGTTTGGATTTTCAACATTTGAATTCAGGAAACACTGAGCCGGTAAATAACGATAATATCACGGGTTCCCCCCATGTTTCCAATTCCTTAGAAGAAGATATCTCTCTATGTTCATCAGAAAGCACTTTTTCTAGTACTCAGATAGCAACAGAACGTCCACATGAAAGAGAAGTGGACGAGGAAAGCTGTAAACTGTACGAGGAAGAGAGGATGATTAACGCAAACACCCAGCCAAAGACCATGGAGGATGAAATTCTGGTGCCAGAATGCTTATCCAACACTGGAAACTTCGATTTAAAATGTTCTAGTTCTATAGATCAGGTTTCCTTTCGTCACACCTCAGAGCAAAACTACGATATACAAGATCTTGTTAAACTCGGAAACAATAAACTTGCACACGCCGGAACAACATCAAGTTGCACTGCACAACGAAATCCTGTACCTCCAATCCAAGACACAAGAGTCGAGCGAAGCAAGCAGGCGATGCCCTCTGGTGGTGTCGTTTGGTCGAGTCACCGAGTTATGGAGAGCCTCGTTGACCATGATGATGACACTGCTGAAAAAGAAGATGTTGGTACTCACTCCGTTGACACCAATTTTGATGTTGAAAACAATAATGAAAATCACCACAAATTATTACGAATACGAAATAATTGCACCAAAGTGACAACATCCTGTAATTCTCAACCTGTGGTTGTTCACCAGCTAGACGCCTTTGAAGGCAGTAGTCACAGTTATGGTGGCGAAGAAAGGCAAGTCGCCGTGGTTAAAGAAATAAAAAATGGAAAACATCAATCTTCCGATAAAACGGCGATAGATATTTCACGGGACAAACATGGCAGGAAGAAACAAACTACAGAAATAAAAGAAGCCCCCGTGAACACCCTAGCTCTTCGCAAAGCCTATGATGAAAAGCAGAGAGCTGAAACGAGGAAACACATCCACCAAACGCCAAAGAAGGAGGAATACAAAGAATGTGTTTGCGAAAAGATGAGCAGAAATAGATCGCGCCGTCGAAGATTACATGAAAACGTAGAACTGCCAAAAATCGTCTCAACTGAGAAAGTTTTCAAATACAAAGCAAATAAAGTGGCAAATATGCCATTGAAGGAAAATCTTGCAATCTATAACGGGCCAGGGAGAATACTTGTGGTAAAATTGGAATCTGAAACATGTCAACAGGCGTTCATAGATAGAATGATCCATCTTGATCGGCTGGAAAAAGATGACCAATCCAGTACTCAGCCGCCCCAGGATGAAAGTGTCGACGAGTATAAAGATGATTTTGAATGCGATGAGAAAAACGATTCTGCCCTTTCTTCCAAAGAAGACGAGTGCAATCAATTTCAGAGCACCATTACAGTGGATCAAATAACACACAAGCAAAGAGCAGAGAGACAAGTGCGCAAGGAGAATTCGTACCTCGAGATATCACGTCGCTTGAAAACCTCGCTGAGTTCTAGAAACGTCTTGTTCACTAGACAACCTAACGTCTGCAGTGGTGGTGGGTACGCGGTTACCACCAGTGAAATGTTCCACATCACTTCTGATACCACGCCATCCAACTCTTCAGGCACAGACTCGGATGATTCCTCTAGGAAGGAACTCGTACGATTCCCGTCTATACAGATGAATAATTTTGTCTCACAGAGATTTCCCAGAAACGCATTTTCACAAGGTAGGGTCGGCATGTTTAGAAATCGACAAGTTAGGGAGAAGGCAGTAGAGATATATCGCAGACGATCAGAACAACTGCATCAGCCGCCGCCACGATATACCCACCACGTGAAACTGCCGAAACTCCCCGCCATAAGAAGGAGACAAACCCCCAACAACAGTTTCAGAGAATCGCCCTCTAATAGAAACACAAGAAGAAGATAGCCCATTCATCGATATCACGATAATATAGAATATCATATCAGACAAACAAGAACTAACGCCGAAAAATTCATGATAAACCGGTACTCCTCTATATATGTAAACAGAAATATATGTACACAGTATTCTTATAAATATCTTTTTTAAGTAAATAGCAAAATGATTAAACGATTGTTTATTCTTTGACCGAATTTAGAAAGAGCTTCCTTCCTTTTTCAGCATCGCCATAAAACACGCGTACTTTAAATGTTTGTTGGATGATAATTCGTCATGGTTTAAAAACCAGCAAATTTAAGCGTCCGTCTGTAAACTTTTCACAATTCTTCTCCAAAACCACTGGGCTAATTTAAACAAATATTGGATACAATGTATTATTGCGTGAAGGTGATTATAATAAGTTTAAATATAGGGCCGCGCCCCCTGTCAAAGGATTTGCATTATTGAAAATCTGTTGGTATTTTTCAAAAATTTTCTTCTGAAAAACCAATTGGCCAGAGAAGCTGTTACTTGGGTGGAATCATCAATAGGTAGTCTATATTCAAGTTTGTTAAAATCATGATTCCCGGTGATAGGGTTGGGTCACAATTGGGCAGGTGGGGGGGGGGGGGGGGGGAGTCGAATTTTTCGTAGGAAATAAACCCACAGTGACACAATGGGTTCAAAGTTTAAGGTATGTCTATAATTATATTATGAACAGTTGTTCAAGATCTTCTTGAGAATTGCAATGCATGACTATCACCCAGTTATAAAAGGGATTCAAAGTTTAACATAAGAATATCCAGAGAATATTTTTGAATATCTTTTTATACATGATCTATTTTACTACATTTTCCGTAAGTTTTGTGTATGACTCTATAAATATAGGATCTCTCATGATTTGCGATGGTATATGATTTTTATCCAACGAGTTGTGTGTTTTCTATCCCCGAGCCGTGTGTCCGTGCGTCCGTGTGTCCGTCCGTCACACTTTTTTGTAAGCGCTCTCATGCCTACAAATTTTGACCGATTTTCATTAAATTTATACCAAATCTTTATACCACTAATACTTTGGTCAAGTTCGAAAATCAGCATTGGTCGATACTTTTTGTTGGAGTTATAGGACTTTGACCACAATGACGACTCCGTTTTATAAAATAAAATTGACCTTGTAAGCGCTCTCATACCTACAAATTTGGACGGATTTTCATTAGATTTATACCAAATGTTTATATTACTAATACCTTGGTCAAGTTCGAAAATCAGCATTGGTTGATACTTTTTGTTGGAGTTACGGAACTTTGTGACAGATTTATCACACTTTTTTGTAAGCGCTCTCATGCCTATTAATTTTGACGGATTTTCATTAAATTTATACAAAATGTTTATACCACTATTATCTTGGTCAAGTTCGAAAATTAGCATTGGTCGATACTTTTTGTTGGAGTTATGGGACTTTGTGACCTTGTAAGCGCTCTCATGCCTACAAATTTTGACGGATTTTAATTAGATTTATACCAAATGTTTATACCGCTAATACTTTGGTCAAGTTCTTTTAGATTGTAGTATTTTGGATATATTTGCGACAGGGAAAATAGAAAAAAAAATGGGTGGTGGGGGTAAAAAAATGTTCCTCCCAACCTCCCCAATCATTTAATTCTGGAACAGCCCTGAATGTTTGAAAATATTCCAGTATACAGTATACTAGTATACTGCTTGACCGGCGGGGGATCCTGGAATTCTATTCTTGTTTTTTTTATTTTTTATTTTAAAACAATGTTGTCAGATCGTATATTTTTTCTTTATTTTACGGTATCCAATTTATATAATGGTGTCTGTAAGAACTGATTTGTCATAAATTCGGGAAACTTTGTGTATAACAGAAGTTGATATTCTGAACCGTGATAAGTTCAAGCAAAATGCAATGGATCTAAGTGTAAATAGAGTACATGTATAGTGTTAATGAAGAGATATATATATATTGGGTGTACTCATACTTAGACTGAATTAAACAAGATAATTAAAAAAAACCCACAAGAATAGATACATGTAACTTAACCTCTCTATTCTGTTCATTTAAGTGAAAAAAAAATACTACTTGGTGGATTCGATCCAGCGACCACAAAATCAAAAAGACCTCCGCGTTACCACTAGGCCACGCATCTAACTTGTTCATCAGATGCATTTTCAATAATTACGGCTATATAAATGATTGTATTAGAAAAGACACTAATTGAAATATTTGTCTAATTTTCAGTACGAAGACCACGTTAAACCAAAACTAATTCAATGTAAACGGCTACTACAATACCAGTAGAACATAATTTTAATCGGAAGTCTTTGGTTTAGAGTGGTTCAAATAGTCAAATATCCAATTTTTTATCGTATACCAACTACTTTCCCATATATCTCTAACAAAATCTGAATATTTTAATGATGTCGTGTAAAATAATTAAGACTCTTAGAGCATGGTGATTGTGTAATTTGCGTTTCTTTGAATATATTTAAACTAGATATTGTATAATATTGAAAATGATGCCAAATTGTATATTAAGTGCGCTATACCTCTTTAGTTATTTATATTGCATATGACCTTATTTTCGGTCAAAATGGTATTCCATTAAGGTAAATATGTCAAAGATTAAGTATATGCAAAAATAAGTATAAAATTCGGGTATTCATTTTTGGTTAATCTACCGAGGGGCCATATAGCACAATATCCGTCGAACGCCCATATAAAGCCAGTGTTGTTCAGGTGAGCGATGTGGCCCATTGGGCCTCTTACAATAAAATGCTTTCTTTGGTGATTCATTCGGGATATGAAGGTAGCGACATTGCAGAAAAAATACATAACCCGCGTTAGCGGGATATGTAAATTTTTTCTGCATTGATCGCTACGTACCTTCATAATTCGAATGAATCATAAAAGAAAGCATTTTATTGTTTATATTAACATCTTTCTTTTAGCTAATTGATAAATTGATTATGAAAAGTAAGTAAAATTCACTAAATTACTGTCAATGTACGTAAGTACGTTAGCTACACGAAACAGCCAAATCGTCTTTGAGTCTGGCATCGTCATGATTATTTCGTGCAGTCCGTGATTATTTCTAGGTCGCTGTATGTTTGAGTTTCTTATCAGTTTCATCAGCTGTAGATTTCGACCAATCGATAAACGGGGCGTGTAGATTTCAGTCTGGCTGTTTCTATAGAGATATGAATTAACTATAGGTTTCCGTAAGAAATAGAGGGAATAATACTTTGTAGAAGTAAATATATTCCGATAAACGTTAATTGAAAATATCAACCACATATAACAATTTTTTATTTCATTTTCCAAAGCCACGTTCCGCCTTATTATAGGATAGGCTTCTATGGAATAGCAACCCATAAGGACATGAGAATTGACCTAATTATTAATTCATGGAACATCCATGTTGTGTACATTGTAATTTTCCGAATCATCTTCCGTCCTTTTCATTGGCCTGTTTTGTGACAACTGAATAACATGGGGCTGACCATTGTGAAGATGATAAATAATTGGTATCTTCTATAAAATATTACAAATTAAAGCAATATAGCATCCATTCTTTTTTTAAGTATGCAAAATTGTATTCAATATTTTATTTAGGGATTGGCGATCATTCAACAGAAAGATATGCTACATTTTCTATCTACATGGACAAAATCTCCTAACATTTAAACTATTGAATTTAAAAAGAGTTACTGCCCTTTGCTCAGTAGCCTGGTTTTTGAATATATTTATTTTCTGCATAAAATCCATCAAATGAATACAGTCCAGTGACAACCATATAAGATGTACAGGTACACTACATGAGCATGAAAAGGATGTTGTGAATTTCTCTGACATGAAAACAATGCTTACATGAATTAAGGTTAACTTTCTTATAAAAATGCGGCATTTAAAATGACACGGAATGTACAAATTACGAGCATTGAAATGATGGGAAATGCGTTTACAGATGAAATCCATACTTTCATAACATTTTTTTTCTTGCTGTAGTTTTAGCAATAAATGTACATCTATCTACAGCAATGTTGCAACATTTCCAAACACCATATACATACGATAAAAGAACTTTCTATACCTCAGTTATAGTCACCCAGGTCATTAATTTTAGGCAGTCAATTTTTACAAATAGCACAATACATTCTAGGAAATGCGAAAAAAAAATAAAAAATAAAATTTGAGCTGTAAATATTTGCTTAAACATTAAACACCAATTCTTTTTACTTCTGTTAATAACTTTAGAATGTTGCTGCATCTAACAAAATTTTGCTGACTTGTGGATTCAGTGGCAAGCCAATTTTTCCCCGGGGGAAATGGCTGCCACAGACAATAAACTGGCCACATTAGTTCAGTGTATAAATATATCAGTACCTAGAGCTCCACTAGACCTATCTTCTGCCTTTAAGGCTACCTCTAGAGACATGACTAAAGCATCATAATATAAGGATATTGGCGATACAGAGAGAAAAATCGATAATCGCAGTAGAAAATCATGTGATGAACAGCAATGTTTTTTTTTCTTTTACTTCAAAACAATATTGCGATAACTATCATGATTTTCATAATATTCTCCCAAGCATGGAGAAAATGTGCAAAAATGCATGTTACACAAATAATTATTTTAAAATCCTAATTTCAAAATCCTGAATTCACTTCATCATCAATACAGATAAAGTTTCATAATTTAATCAGAGTTGAAATTTGTGGTGAAGGGTATCCACATATTAAAAATTGAGCCATCCACAATAGCAATGATTAAACAGTTTACTAAAATTAACTTTTTATTTGTTTCATCATATCCTTAATTCATTTTAGAAAATAAAAAGCTACAAACTGTTGTTGTTCCAATATGATGATATTTGGAACAAAACATACTTTTTCATGCTCCATGAATTTTCAGTACAATTCCTATTTAGTCTGAAGTTGTTTCATTAAAGCAATATAGACAGTGCCTAAAATTTCCTTTGATCCCAAAATTCCCATAACTTTTTAATTTAAAAAATAAATAATATGAACAATAGTAATAATCAAAGTCTATTGCTCGGGTCATCTGCTACCTGCCATTGTCCAGTGAAAATTGCACAGTGAGGAGCTCCATGGCTGGAATGTGTAGCTTTGTGCTGGGAGAAAGTTTTCTTTTGTCGTACATGTGTGTGAGAGAGACCTCTTTTACACTGTACACAGACAAGTCTTTGAAAATGGAAGCCACCGATACAGGGGAGTCTAATGCACACTGGACGTCCCGCGTTGGGAAGCCACATTTGTAACCCCGTCGGTGCAAAACAAGACTGGAATTTGTGTAGTCTAGCTCTGAATTGATCAAGTTTCTCATGTGCACTAGACTGATATCACATGGTAGAGCGGAAGCCACAGGTTGGAAGTGATTTTTGAAAAGGTCTGTGGATACAGAGGTGAAGAGCTTAATGATGGGCTTCTGCAATAAGTCATTGATTTGCATACTTAAAATGGTTGGGAATGTGTGAGTTTCTAAGCTACCAGGCTGATGATTTGAGATCGGTTGTTGATTGGGGACATCAGTATTTGTTGAGATGTCCTCTTTATATTCTAGCTGTATAACGAAATCATTCTGTGTGAGTCGGTTGTCCTGGACCCCCTCCCCCAGCCCCCTGTCATCATCATACAGCAGCTCTCTGTCAAGCATGATCTCAAACTGCCCCGGGGAGAGCCCTGCCACCCCATGGGCCTGGGCACTATGGACAGACAGTCTCCTGTGGGCATCTTCCACAATGCCCATACTGGTCATGGGGAAATAATTGGACTCCACATAGCGATTAGGATTTGTTTTCCTAGCGATCATCTGGAATCCGTTTTGGTCAGTAAAGAAAACAGTATTTTGAATGTCAGAATTTAATCTCATGATTATCTCAGTGTCCTGTAGATTTTTCACTTTGTTTGCATGCATGTCGAAAAAGTTCTGCACATGGAGTCCGTGAGCTTGTTCAGCGGCCAAACTGAAGAGTTTAACACTGTGTCTCAGATTCGGATGAACGACTTCTATCTGAGACATGAAGGGGCCCTCCATTACATGAATGATGGGAATCCCTAAATGAAGAGGTCTGGCCTCTCCATTCGGATAGAACAAGTACGCTCCACTTCCTTGAGATCTGTATTGCATGAAAGTCAGATCAATTCTTGTGGTATTTCCTGTTCTTTTATCCTTCAGGCATTTCAGTAAACCTGTCTTAGGATCAAATTCCACTCTCAGGTATTCGTTTTCAAGAGAGATATTACTTTGATGGTTACCAGAATACTTCGGCTCTTCTTTCTCAAATATCAATTCTGGAGCAATATTCAACTGCAGAGAATTGAAGATGGAAATTTTTGCCGGGTAAACGGATTTAATTTCCTCCCCCTCCTCCACTCTAACCAAGTACACAACATCCAGTGATAAGGCAGCTAATTTTTTAAGAAAGATTATCTCAAATTGACTCTGATGGACTGATGCACTGTTTTGCCAAACTGGATTGAGTTGATAGGGAATCTCTTCGTGATCTCTTGTTTTTACAATGACTTTATCAGTATCTACCAGCACTGAAGTCAGTTCGACTCTGGCTTTTGCCAGCGAGTTGAATAAAATGACAGGAACCCCTGTTTTAGTGACATGTAACACCTGTTTTTTAGTCACTGAATCATACGAGGTCTTGACCTCCTCTGGCTCCAATATCAGGGGAACTTCTGAATTTCCTCCACTAATGAGGAACTGGGCCGATTTTGAAATCACTTTTTGTGTTGCATTAAAAGAGTGAAAGAGTTTATTTTCATAGTCCTGCATTACATATTCTTTTGAAGTTCCAGTGATAGCATCATGATGCAAAAATAAAGCTAGATTTCTTCTAGACTGTTGTAGGAAGTTTGAAATATCATGATAAGCTGGGTATTCTACATTCCACTTTTTACTGTAGCCTGTGACCAATGTATTCAAAATGTCAGCTGCATTAAGATTTTTTTCCACTTCTCTGCTGAATTTTTTTGCATGCGGCCTTGTGGTGAAATAACCACTCCAATAGGCATTGCTCTTGTCTGAATAAGGGAAAAAATCCCCTGACACAGTCGGAAAATTTTTATCATTGTGTTGTAGAGTTTTTTCCTTCTCAGATTTTCTGAGGATTTCAAAGTAGTCTTTGAGTGTTCCAAACTGCACATCAATTTTCCAGTCATCTCTAGCATTCATGTACTCCATGAGCATGTTATAGTTCTGGTACTGTTGATCCCACTCCTGGGCAGAATCATATCTAAAATCGTCACCTAGTGGAACTAGAATAGTGTCGTAGTTATAAAGACTAGCTTTCCTACGATATTGTTCATACAGTTGTTTGGATTGCTCCTGTATATTATCTAAAGAAATTGGTGCTGCAAATGTCTTCCTATACTTCCTTTTATGAACCTGATAGTCAAACATCATACAAACATATGGATTAGGCCCACACGTGTGTTTCACAGTATACAACATGTATGGCATCACATGACACAACATATCCCATGATCCTTTGACATCCCAAGGCTGTCGCCATAGAAACTCCAGACTTTTCTGCTGGGCCAGGGAGGCCTTGGTTGCTTGATGAATCCTCTGGATGACCATGTTCTCCAGCCCTGCTTTCTTCCACAGGTAGGGAACAGTTCCGGAGTGACCGAACGGGTCGATGGCCCAGCTGTTTTTGGGTTTGACATGGAGGTTTTCCAGGATCCACTGGTGGCCCTCCATCAGCTGGTCAATGATGGAATAGTAGGAAGTGGAGGCCTCATCCGGCATCACCCACCCTCCACTCACTATCTCCAACTGCCCGTTCTTTATTAGTCTTCTCACCTGTTAAGTAAACACAAACTTGTGAAATTTTTAGATGTACATGTACATAATGTACCTTGGTACTCGTTCTCAATTTAACACACAAATTTCAATCTGATCATAATGCTAGAAATTGATATTGTTTTTGGATAAAGTTGCCTTTATAAACTGTCTATATTTTGACAAACCCACTTTCTATGAATTGGTAACAAAGTTTGAAGTTTTGTGATGTTTATTTCCTCTTCACACATTGTTGATACTTGATAGACTTATCATATGTTAGTAATATTCTGAGGGATCTAGTATATATCAGTATATCATTATTGTCAAACATTTCTTAATTCACTAGATATGAACTAATATGTAGTGCAATTGTGTTTTAAATATAATTCAGTGAACAGTTCACCTGAACTTTCATGTCATCTTCCAACTCATTCCACCAGATGTTCAGAAACACTGCCTCAGCCCAGACAAAGGTCATATTGGGGTACAACCTCAATTTGTCCACCATGTTGTTTAAAATGTTCTTGGTTGTGTACACGTAATACTCCTCAAGGGTCCTCAGCCACCCAGCATCGTTGTGAGAGTGTGGCATCACAATGACCTTCAGAGGTCGAATAGATGACCCATATTCTCTTCCTGGGGTCAAGGTTGGCAAAACATAGTCGCCCCCTGCTCCCAGGTTGTAATTATTCTTGAGCCGCAAACCAACCAGGGAAATGTTAGTTTCTGCTTTCAAGTGTTCATACTGGAAACAAACTTGGTTGCTGAGATTCAGAGGGTCGTTTTGGACATATCTAAGATTTCTTAGGGGAGAATCTCTATAGGATATGTGATGGTTGCCATGCTTTGCCTGAAGGTTCCTTGGTAAATCCTCCAAGAACAAAAGACACAGTGCTATAAGGAACAGAAAACCGCTGATGGCGATTAGTCTCTGGTGAAATTTCATCCTGTCGTCATTTTCTGTCCAACGGAACCATGGGACATTTGCGGCACTACCATCAGACAATTCTTGTTCTGCAATGGAAGAAACAATGAATTAAATTTAGACTGAAGCTCTTAAGTATTTAATAACACTTTATACAAATCAATGTTTTCAGCTTGTGGATAAAATAACCCACCACATTTAAAATTAAAGTTTTTATGGCAATTAATCTAAATGCATGGCTATTCAAGGCAGGTTAAAACCACATGGTGATTCTATAAAAACTATCAGTTCATTTAGTTGTCTTTGATGTGAAAAAACTATAAATAAATTTACAGTTTGAAAAGATAACCTTGGTGAAAAAAAAAAAGATGTAGAAGTTTTCAATATTTTTTTTCTTTGAAATTTTCTTCCCTTCTTAATCAACCAGAGAAAAAGCATATGTTGAGTGGTGACAAGGAGATGTAGAGACTGCCATAAACTGGAGGCTTAAATATCCTTTCCCTGAAAGCAAGTGGTGGCGTAATGCTTTACAAGATAAAATACTCAGTGCAACAAAGACATGAGAACCAGAATTGAACAAACTCTACATCTTCGTAATCTGTGATGGAACACAAACCTTGAATATTTCATGGAACCTGGCGATTACTGAGAGGGATAAAAATATCGCTTTGATACAGAACATATCACACATTCTTGATTCAAGTCACAGATAAGAGATCAATATTTCATAAGATTGAGAGCTGATATATCTATTGTATAATGGTAATTGTCAAGTCACGTTTTCTGATCAGATTCACTGAATTTCAATTCAAAATGAGTAACATTAAAATTTGATAAAAATAAATAAATAAAAACTCGCACAAAGCACCTAAAAAATGAGTATCGTTTTTAGTTGGTGCCTTTACATCTGAGCCATTTACTATGAAAAGTGTTCCTACTCCACCTAGTTCTATAAGATTACAATCATTCTTCAGAAATGATATCAGAATTAGCTATTTACTGACCCACATCAATTTCCAAAGGATAAAACTACAGCATAGAAAATCAAACAAAATTATCAGATGTACATGTTGTAGATACACAGAAAGGTCAGTCAATACTTGATGGTGAATCACAAGACTCAGTTTGAAATTGCCGAATGAAATGAAATGATAGTCTTCTTTTGTAATTGTATTCTTGCATAAATTATTTTCAAACTGTACCCAGCTGATAACACTGTTCCTTGATACAGTCATTCTCTGAGAGCAAAGAAATGACTGCTTTTCTATAAAGGCAACACCAAACCATTAATTTCTAGACTGATGCCAATGATTATCAAACAGCTCCTACTTGTAACTCCATTTCCTCAGTCGAAAAAGGAAGGCAATATTGGAGCAATTTTTCATAGTTTCCATATAGCTTATTAATTGAGGTACCTTTAATAGTTTCTTCAAAGAATATTAAGGAGACTCTTTTTTTTATATCCTTATGAATAACCAATTACAAAACCATTATTATTGATGTGGCACATGCAAGCGAAAGTAGATAAAATATGTCAATATAGTAATTACATTGTACAGGGTATCTTGTTATGTCCCTCCAACTATCAACACATGCGAGAAAGCCATTTTCTTATTCTTTTCATCTTCATCATATTCTTGTAAGAGTTGTGCTCATAAAATTCATAGTTTATTGATGGCTGTGAGCATTGACAACAAGTCTACCCCCTAATTTACTTAATTTTGCTGGTTCCGTCCCGGATTTGACAATTCGGTTTGACACCTAGCTCCTAGAATCGTGTTATTTCGGCAAATAACAAGGGACCAATCACTATGCCTGTTACAGAAAAAATAGTAACTTTTCAAATTTAGATAATCAATTATTAGATAAGTACAATGTGACCCAAAAAAAAATCTAGCAGACTGGGAATACAGCCGTTGAAGACAGGGACATCATTAAGTTATTTTTTTTTTTTGATGTGGTACTAAATTTTTGCCAGACAAGTTTCATGTGTTGGCAGCTGAAGATAATATAATAGCACTTGTTTCTTTCTTTCCTCCACATGAAACCAGAGACCAGCCATCGAGGTGAACAAAATAATTTATATGCTAACAGAATTGGTTATATGATATAATTTTGAAGTTTCTGAACAATTTACAGACATGATAAACAATTGTGACAAACTCCAGGGGATTTCAGCAACATGAATTGATAAAAGTTTTGTAACTCATTAGTTTTGTTATGCTGTATTGCAAAAGTTCATTAATAGAAATTACTGAAAATGAAGATATGTCAGTCGTTTGACACTATAAAGTCAGAAAAACATCTCTGTCCTGGGACAAAAGAAGTATTTACTACATGTATTTAAATTCAGGTGGCTTAACTTTCAGGAAGCATAGAGCAATTAAATAACCAATTTCCTATAAAACTCCCTTGTTTGTTCTACTATTTTCATTGCTAAATGGCTACATTCTAGTGAATATAGACATCAGATACATTGTATACACATATGAATGTTTAATTTTTTTCTTTTATAAATACAATGAGGGTTCAGTTATCAAGTTCCTAAAAAAAATATGGAAAACCAAATTTTAGAAAAATATATATTGATGATTTAAAATCATGCTAATGCTAAACTAATCTGGACAATTTGAAGGAATGGTCCATTGAAAATATGTCAGAATAGCTCAGTAATAGATTTTTATTTTGCAATACAAAAGCCTCAGGTTTCATTCACCATCAGCTGTATCTTTCTTCATAAAATCATATACCGGTAGATACAAACAAGTACATGTACTTTATTATTTATCTATACAAGCCTCAGAGGTGTTCACAATCCAAGGTCATCATTGGTTCATTTGAACAGATTAATGGCTGTGATGAGCTCACCACTTGGAGCATCTTTGAAGGGCTCACCTTGTGTAAAACTTTATTTAATTGACATAAAGCGATACCCGGTGTTGCATCCGGTTATTCAAATCCCAGTAAGCTCCCTATAAATCACCAGACCCAGCCATTATACAACAACTTGTGTCTTTCTGAGGAGTTATCGGAGGAGAGCATCTTTACATCTGAGCCTGCTGGTATTATGTGAGATGAACAGAACCATTAAAACTTCAGCTACCTGGGCCCTTCTCTCTCACTCCACAATCAGTGTAGTCATTCATACATCTCTTTTCCATTTTTTTTTTGCAATTTTTTTCCTAAAAAAACTCCCTGATTTTATACCTTGCATTTTTTTAAACTTAACGTAAAAAAGTTTAAGAACAAGGTAGGTGTTCATTATCAAAATATTCTTGGCAATGGAGGGCAATTTCCATTGGAATATGGGTCATCTATATTAGAAATACTGATAATTCATGGTGGAGATACTGCAATTTTGCAGAATGAATCAATGTACTAAATTTTCACATTAAGTATATGTATATGGACAAGGTTAACATAGTAAAACTCATTTAGTACAAACCCGGATATAGCAAAATCTTGGCTATAATAAAGTTTTTTTTTAGTCCCCGGTAAAATTCTTAACAAATTTTTATGACTATAATGAATTCAGATATAACAAAGGAAAAAGCAAAGATGTTGAGTCCTATAGAGATGAATAATGAAAAAATTTAACACTTTTATAACAAATTTCTTTACAATTTAGAAAGTTTTGCACTACCATTTAACATAATTGTTCGAATGAATTAATTTTTACATGAATTCTTCAATCTACAATCCAATTATTAAAGGTATGAAAGAATGTATTTTCATTCTAAGCCACAATTAGCAAAAATAGTAGTCTGTTGAAAGAAAACATGTATACATGTAGTGAATTCGGCAATTCGCTACAGTTATTATTACGAATATGTTATACAGATATAGCGAATTAAGCAGGTAAATCCATTAGTTCCTAGAACTTTGCTATAACGCAGTTTTACTGTAAACTCAAACTAACAAAATTCTTGACTAAATGATGATGTACTTGGTTTCAGATAACACCTAAATAACACCTAAAAGCTAAAAAAAGATTGATGCTTTGAGAATAAAATTAATGTTGCTTAAAATCTTACTCTGCTTAGAAAAATTGCAAAATTTGGCATAAAACAACATTATTACGTGCCAGTTTAATGATCACATGATATAACCACCGATTATGTATAGAAAACAAAAGAGATCCATTTCGAGTTGTGCAATGGATACAAAAATTTTACATACAAAGATGCTAAGTTGACTTGATGCAGGCAATTAATTGTTGACATTTTGATAAAAATATAAGAATGTGATGTGATGTGTACGGTATTTTTTTTTCAAACCTTAATAGTTATCGTTCATCATTAATTCACAACATTTTCAATTTATGGAACAAAATTGGACTTTGGTTTGTGTCTTATTTACTTTAAAAACAAAGTAAAATTATGAAAGAGATTATGACTTATGAGATTATGAGTGAGAGTAAGAAAGAAAAGTTGCAAAAGTTTAATGCCATAAGCATATATCATCTCTCAGACTTAATCCAATTCTTGGTAATGAGTAATGACTATATATATTACTGGCAATGCAATAACCACTTTATATCATATTTGCGATTATATTTATTTCCTTTATAACTTTATATTTACATTTTCCTGTGTCTTTGCCTGTGATAACACTACGTATCGATTTTTTACTATATACATGTAACTCATAAACCAAATTGAGGCGCCAGTGGGTTTTGCTTATATTTATATATTTAATCGTAAGATGGTTTAAAATTATATTAATATAAGTAATAAGGAATCATTCTTTGAGAATTATGAGGTGATAATTTCGGTCGGGGCGTTATCAAATCTGTCATAAAGCCCTTCGGGCTTTATTAGATTTGATCACGCCCCGACCAAAATTATCACCTCATAATACTCAAAGAATGATTCCTTATTCCTTATATATTTACATCTACCAAGTATGATTCAATCCCTCTATTTTATATGGAAAGTTTTAGTTAATTCATAACTCTATACAGAAATTTACGCGCTGTTTATCATTGGTCGAAACCTATAGCAACCTACAAGAAAAATCACAGACTGCACGAAAAAATCAGGATGATGTCAGACTCCAATTCCCATAGAAGACGATTCGGCTGTTTCTTTTAGCTAACGTACTGATGTGTATTAACAGTAATTAAGTGAATTTTACTTACATTTTACAATCAATATATTACTTTGTTAAAAGAAAGATGTAAATATGAACAATAAAATGATTTCTTTGATGTTTCATGCAGGTTATGAAGGAAGCGACCATTGCAGAAAGAATTTACATAACCGGCTAATGCAGGTTATGTATTTTTTATGTATTTTGAATGTCCCCACCTTCATATTCTGCATGAATCACCAAAGAAAGCATTTTATTGTTTAAATATTGACAGTGGATGAAACTAAAATTCTGCATTGTTTTCACTCAATATTTCTCTATGGTTTTATCAAAAACCTACATACCAATCTATAGCACTATATCTTCTTGTACAACTTACTAACGCCTTAATGGGAGCTATACAAAGACTGTGTCAATCATCTAATTTAAGGTTTTGATTAAAATAGAGAGTGTATACATATGCTGTATTCAGGTTTCCTTTCCAATGTATTTTACATTTTGTATGACTTTAATTTGTGATACAGTTTTCCATTTGCAAGGGTACCTTATTAAAAATATAATCTAATCATCATTTAACTCGATCAAGAAATATCAGAGATGCTCATCATTTTAGCAAATAATGAGGAACATCTGCATGATATAATGCCATGTTTCAAAACTCAATTTGATAAACCTTTCACCAATTTTAAACCCATTAAACACGGAAAATGACTTAATCAGTAACTGCCTATAGTGAATATCTATTTTATCAGGAAATAATGAATGAAACGGGGGCAAAAAAGTAAAAGGATCGTATGCCCCCCTGTTTTCATCCCCTGTCGGATTCTCTCAAGGTAATTGCGATTTCCTTACATCCTCTGTCAGAGTAAAGTAGGAAGTGAAATTCACCAGAAACAAGACTTAAAATGAACTTAATAAAAGGCTTAAGCCTTGATTCACATCGTTTCGGTTTGAAATGATGCACATCGTATAAAGATAAAAGAGGTCCCTCTCTCTGAAAGAAAGAATCAACTCTTGCCTGTATGGCTGAGCATGTGTGTTATTTTTATCTCAAAGCCAGAGAAAAAAAAAACTGGGTATGAAAATTTTCTGATACCAATGTTGAACTCTAAAAGCCTGATTCTTTATAAATATAATCTGATAAACAAGCCCTGATCTGCCCTGTGTGATTATTTCACAGGTTATCAAGGTAATTCCTGTTTCAGGTGGTCCCTATTTTCAAAATTAGTCTAATAACATTAATTAAGTCATTCTTTAGATGTTCATGAAATTATCATCTTTAAGAACATACCTTGAACACGAAAATTGTGGGCAGATTATCAAAATGAAAGAGATGCACTTTTAATATCTTGCAAAACATGCCAGGAAAGAAGAAAATCAGCACACATCATTTGATAATCAAAGATCAGCTCGCAAATTTTCCAGCTCTCAATAATTTTGTTTTCTATCAGGAAGAAAAAAACAAAGGCCTTTGAATGGCATTTACAGGTTTATTTTGAATTAAAAAAAAAACATGAATAAAACAAGATAATTAAGTAGCACATGGAAACAACTTGCAAATATCATGAGCCTTGATATGTAAAAACCAGGTTCTAAGGGAGTACTAAAATATATCTAAGCGATGTGATGCTTCACCAATGAATGACATTAAAAAGGGGAAAAATCCTCTCCTTTCACCTACATCATTAATAACGCACATGGGTCGTAGGAAATAGAGCTGTAAACTTCTTGCTGATGATCAAATCACCATTACTTGACTATCCACTTACTCTCTCTCGTTCTGACAAGATATGTTTAAAGAAATTAATAAATAAGCTATGTGTTTACAAATCCAGGCACATGTACTTAGCATTGATGGTAAATGACCCATAAACTTTGCTTATAGTTTAATCAGCAAAAACACACAAGATAAGTAGAAGTTATATTACACTTTGGTGACGTACTATTTTTACACTCCTTCTAAATTTTGTTTCTTATAGTGATTTTTTGCTTTATTTTATGCATCCTAAGTGTAAACCTGAGGCCAGCCTCTACATCTAGCAACATACATATTGAAGTAACCAAAGCCAGCTTTGTATACATTTACAGTAAGCGTATGCGAGACCTTCCATGGGTCTCTGACAAAGGTAATTCATTGAAGATATGTTTGTTAAGAAACTTCAACAACTACTTGGTACTCCTACCTGATGTAACAAGAGAGCAAATTAAGTTCACATTGTTTTGAGATATACAGTTAACTTATTTTAATCTATATTTTTTTTTGGGTCTCAAATACACCAACCTATTTTATCTAGAGTGAGGAGCAAATTTAAATTACTACCAAAAAGAAAAAAAAAAACTAATTAAAACATACACCAAAGGCAATAAGTGCTGTGTGCGATCAGACAAAAATCAAAGCAATCCCAGAGGCCCAGCTGTGATTGGGTTGACCCATCTACACTGTCAAAAGGTCAAAAGTTACAAAGGTCAATCTAGAAAAAAATTGAAAAAGAAAGAAGGAGAATGGTAATTACATTTACACTACACAAGCATTATACCAATAGAGCAACTCCTTTGAACAGTACAAGCTATAGGAAGAGCAATAAAATCATTAAATCATCCCTAATCTCTTCCCATATTGAGCATAAGAACAAATGGAGTGTTTTTATTCAGCATACCAGAGCTAATTAGATCGCAGGCTTGACATGAGAGTGCTATCTCCATCCCGGTGCTGCATCATTAATATTGCACCTAAGTTTCAGATATACTATCCATTCTCTGCTTAGACCAGGCATCTTTTCATCAAATTAATTAACATTTGCCATGAGCAACAATGACAAAAATGCTTCCACGTGCATGCAAAGTTTTCTGCTCCAAAATGCAGACCCAGTCATAGAGCAAACTAGTCAGTGGGAAAACTTGCCGAAATTGCAGACTTCTAGAAAACTAGCTGAAATTGCAGACTTCTTGGGATACTACTTTTTAAAAATGAATGGGAGCAAAATTACAAAATTTCTGATTCAGGAATATGCACTTTATTGCAAATATAAAGATTATAAATCAGGGATGAGAATCCATACATCATTTCCTGTGGATCAAAATTCAACACCCCCTGCCTACTGGGATAAATTTATTAAATGGCTTTTGTGAATACACGCATCCACGTGCATGCATGATATTTTTTCCTCTCCCTGAATTATTACAAAATGATTAGATCACAGATATAGATGAATGAAAGAAGTAACTGTAAGGCCTTCGAGCTTATTACATAATGAGCATGTTCAGATTCAATGTTCAGTTGTTTGCACAGCAGGAGACAGAAACGATGGTTTTCCAAATATAAATCAAGATTTGAAATCCTAAAAAAAATATATATATATGAATATATAGATAGATAGAAGGTGAATGAGATTTTAAATATGAAATTATACCAGACGTGTGTGATGAAGAAGATACTGAGAGATATTATGCAAAGCAATGAACATTGGTCTTGTTGTTAAGAGATTAAGAGGGGGGAAGGATGGGCCCTTCCATTAGACACAGTGCCCCCTGGGGGTATTGAGATAAACACCGGCCCTGATAAAAAGTTATATAAATAGGAGATAACTCTTGCTAGATAGGGGGGCAGATAAATCCCAAAGATGAACATGGTTTTTCTGGCAACAATCAAGGGTCAAAAACTGACAAGTGTGGATCTATGAAAATATTCCATAAAAAAAAATTGTTCCTCAAAAAATACAAAACAATATACATGTGTATAATAATACTAAGTATATTTCTTTTATTATTTCTTATAGTATATATAGTTCAAGTTAAATGTGTGGGATTTTTTGCATTGTCCAAGCCACCGTGAGCGAGTGTCCAGAATAATCCACATAGCTCTGTCATGATGGTTTTTTGCAGCTTAAGTAGTTTTTCTCATGATTCATTAAAAACATAAATCTAAATTGACTTTCAAGCAAGATAAAAAAAAAGAATCTTTTTATCTTAATTACTATAAATGAAATTCAGAATCAAAAACAAAATGTAATAAATCAAGTTTTTAAATAGACTTATACTGAACCAACTTTTTTCTGCAATGATTAATTCTCACACTCACCGATTCCTTTATTTACTTTTGTCAGAACAAAGCCAACCGTTTGAAAATGATTCAATAGCACATCTTGGAAAAAAGACAGAATGACTGATAAGAGTATTTTTCCATGGATCTCCAACAGATTAGCCTAAACACCCCAAACATAATTTGATAGATACCACTCAGAATTAGACAGTTTAACCTTTTAACCAAAATAAATAGAATGTTCATTCCGAGTGGACTTGATTAAGAAAACATCAAGGAAGGAAAAAATGTCTTTATTGATTTAATCTTTTGATCTGATTAAATTTCAACTTTATTAGCTAAACTGTTTGTGTTGGAAAAACTTCTGCTACAAAATAATTCTGAAAAATTGAGAAAGAGGAATCCTCAGCGGTTTGTTTTAGGAGCATGAAATTCTAACATGCGTCGATCTACTTGTTACAATCAACAGAATGAAGTTTACATGGGTTGGTAATTGTAAATCTAATCCAACCCTACAGGAAAACAGTGGATCAATTACTTAAAAACATCATCTCAAGTGAGTTTTAATTTAAAGGCTGGTGACCCAACTCGAGAATAAAGTACCACTAGATCAGCACGGAATTACAGCACGGCTTTCCGATCAACATTTACTGGTTGAAAATCTGAAAACTGCCAATATATTTGACACCGGTTCAATTTATATCCAAGTATCCATTATTCTGATATTACTTTTTTATTTGACAATTTACACATTTCAAGTGGTAAACTAACAAAGATTCACTTAGATATTTTTAGACCTTAAATACTTTAAGTAGCAATATCAAACTGAAAACTCAAATTTGCTTGCTATGCAATTTTTCAATAATAATTTCTTGAATTTGCTTTTTTTTAAAAGAAAAATATCCAATAATAGCTAGAATAATGATGTGCTTCAGCTGCAAAAAGAAATTATTTTTCTCCTCCAAGAGAGACTAATAAAAAAATATATTAGTAAACCAACCTGATAATCTCATGTTGTCTGTAGCAATCCTTCTCAACAAAAATCCTTGAAAATTCTTATCATTCTCTTCACACATTTGTCACTCTCTTAATGGAGATAACAAATAAAAAGGGTTAAAAATGCAACTAGAGAATCTTTTAAAAGTAAATCGAGAGAAATTCATCAAAGTATTCCAAATAGGACATTTTTTCTTAATCGTTTTAAAATCACAAAATGAGGATGATGTTCAGTTTGATGCTGATCAGCTTCTGCACATTACTGCCATGTCTAATTCTGCAATCTCAGCTACAGTGTCCCGGTTCAACCTTGGGGAAGAGCCACTGGCCAATCAAATCAAATATATCCCACTCCCGACATATATACCACTTTGTTCAGCAGTTATTTATTTGAGTAGGATTGGGTTACAACCAGACCTACTTCTTTAGGTAGAGGAAAACAATCAGAGATCTCAGACTTGTATTTTCTCCCTACAAATGCACATCTGTTCTATGTTGGAAAATACATTTTCACTCCCTCTGTCTTAAAAATCTTTCTAGTGGGATATTTTTCTTTTAAAAAACCCCTAACCTTAATATTTATATCTCTGGCTTTCTAGGATTGGAAGGAGAGATAAGGTTGTTGCCATGTCAGGCTTCTGATTGGCCCTCTCGGATTTACCAGTCTGGAAATGAGGCTTTACATGTGTTTTAGCTCTGATACTATCATAGTGATGCAACAATTCTCGCCATGAGCTAATTTACTTTAGATTATCATATTGTTCTGTGTAAAAAATACAACAACTTGTACTGGCAGCATAATAAATTTGAGGCCTAATTTTGGCAAAAAGAAAATCTCGAGCAAAAAAGTTTACTAAAAATGTAGAAAAAGTGGGTAACCTGGGACTGCCAATCTGAAACAAATGAAATTAGAATCTAATAATAACAACATCTGCTGATTTCATGACATAATCCAGAAATTGATACTGCATTGTTCTAAAAAAGTTATCTCCAAAAAATTAACTTAGAAATGAAGCCTGTACATATATACCTCCTTGAAGCAAAGAATCCATCTGTTTCAACAATATAGCAATATGCATCATCTACTCATATTAAAGATTTCAAGATGTTACATAAAACTATGCTTAATATAAACAGTATCCCTTACTGTATTTATGTTTACAGAAACGCCTTTGTAGATAGAAAAAAAAATCATAGCACCTTGCAAATGGATATTAAATTTGATTATTATACCTCAGAATATATCTCAAAACTGCAAGATAATTTTTATTTTTTTGGTCATAATTTTTAAAAGCAAATCTTTTCAGAAACTATTTACCAAATTTTAAGAGAAGCATCAATGATTGATCATACTCAAAAAATTGATTTCCCGTTAATGGAAGTCATACTCCGTCTTAAAATATTGACCTGAACAAGTTTTGAGCAGACACAAGTAGAAATAGATTAGCTTCATTAAACAGCAATAAATGCAACACACCAAAAAAAAAAAACAATGAAAGAGACAACAACACTGCTCAAGATCACCTGACAATTAAAGCTTACTGGTATTCTCCCAGCAGATCAAAGCGAATTGTGCTCAATAAATGGAGTCACGGTGCTGCCTTCAGTTACATGTCCCAATGCAATATGTCTGCATAATACCCAACACTGGAAATAATAAAGTCCCCACATTTCCTAATGCACTCAAAACTATCTGACATCGTTGTTCCCATGAGGGTATATCATGAAACTTTTATGACATACTACTGTCAAACATAATATATACACACAAAGGTTTCTGGTGTCATTAAAGTTAGTTTACATTTTTTTCTTCATTTCTTTCTTTTATGCATGCAACATTAAAAAAGGACTATGATTTCACCTTTAATAATTAATTATCATTTTCAGGTAGCATTACTGATTGAATATCTGAAAATTAAAATGTTGTACGTACGACTTGCCAATAAAATTTCAAGTCGGTTATCTTTGATAAGTTTCGTTAATTCCATCTAGAGCCAAAAATATATCATAATACCTTCATATAATTATTTGGATAGCCTGCTCAGATTGTCATGTACAAGACTGACACCAATTCAATATCTTTTTTCATCATGCAGATGTCCAATGAACAAGAAATTAGAAATGGTGTGGTTCAATCTGTTCAATTATTGAAACTTAGTTATATGCCACCATTTGTTCATGTTGGAAGGCTACAACATCTCTTGAATGATACTTGAAAACAGAAATATATTAAATATTAAAGGCTTTTTATTTCAATGTGTGGTCACCATGGTAGTCAAACAAAAGTGACAGAAATGTCTGCAAGAATTCTCATTGTCTGCTCATGCAGATAGCACTGACCAACAGATCCTTACCGGTGGTATCTCGCCCAACATCAGCATTCTGAGGGTCTCATAACTGCCCATATATCACCCGGGTCGACCCTGAACCCAGGACTCACCCAGCCTGGCGGTTATTATACTGTCTGAAAAAGAAAATAAACCTTCACCACCAAAAGTACATCAAACAATATGCTAGGCATGTGGTTATCATCTTCCAAAGTGTAAAGAGGGGTTTTTATGATTTAATGAGTAAATGGCCGAAATAAACACATCTGCAGCCATTACTGTTCCACAGGCAACCCAGCTCTGCTATGGTTAAGTGTCAAAATGACACAGAAATCCATGTTCCAATCGCAAAACAGTTCTTAAACAGACACAGATCCCATAAATCCTAACAGACCTTTCTTTGTTCATTAAGCTCTTTTGGCAGGGCCTGAAGTTCACGGAAAGTGACATTTTATTGCTCAAAAAATAAGGTAATTTGTGCAAAATCTATTCAACTTATTTGATGCCACATATTCTTTCTCAAGATACTTGGCATTGCAATCTAAATCTTTACAGATAAATCTTGATCCTGTGTTCTAATTTAACGTCTGCTTCATTGCCTACATTTTCTATAAGCTTTAAGAAAAACAAGACCACGATTCTTGAAATGAAGTTTCTTTGATATATATGCCGATCGGCATTTTTTCATAAGTCTCTTTTTTCTTTTTCCTCGACAGAAGCTGTTTTTCTTTCTTTGAGAATCCTGCCAGTACATCTGTTTTTCTAACTTATGGACCACCCCATAATTAATTCTAACACCCATGCATCAGGAGAAATACATACTTATTGTAAACCAGCGTAAAATTATGTTTTGGTTTGTTTTGCTGCCATGTCATCTACCAACTGATCAGAATTTTTCTCCTCTATATCCATCCATCTTTGCTCAGAAAAATAAACTAGTTTTTCTTTTCCCTCTTCATCATGAGAAAGAGAGACAGCGTAGGGCTGGTGAAACAAAGAAAATATAGATCTATCGGTACATTATTTCTATCTCTGATTACATAAATCAACACTTCGTAACTCAACAAAAACTCCAAAGCATTGTGTAAGAAGGAAAAAGGGATATTCAGAGATGATCAATTTGGTTAATGTTGTCGGTTCTGATTGGAAATCCTAAAAATACAGAGACACGTAATTTTTCTTTGCTCCATGGTAAATGAATTAACAGTTTTGCTACAAACATCTTTCAGTTCTACTCCAATTAATTCTTGAGTAAATGTCTATGCATGGAGACAGCATCTTCCCTGGACTTACTGAGATAAACAGGCTGGCCCTTTCGAAATACTACAATAAGATCATCTGATCGCTGCTTGATATTTTTGTTGCTTTGGGGAAGAAATCCTTTTAATATGTACTTAATGAAATTGGAAGCCTCTGGCCTTAGACAATATGGCCTCGTGAAAATAAATAGTTATCAAAATGAGGCAGAGGAATAGCAGTGTTACATTCATCAAAATAGTCTTAAATTATGAAATTAATGATGACATGCAAGGTTCTCCTAAAAATCCCAAAGGATTAGCTAGACGAATAGCAACTGAGGAGAAGCAAAGTGAAATAAATCAATGGTCTTTTGAAATGTTCGTATAATCTTTTCCAAAGAAGTATGTGACTAAAACCTAACCAAACAAGATAAGCAGGAGGGCAATACTGAAGTCTAATTAGTGTTGGTTATTAGTCCTAATAATTGGATCTTAGACACCATTTCATTGATTATTACTGCAATGAGTGATATAGAAATGCAGCAGAGGATTTATATTAGCATGTTAGACTCATGTACTGGTAAACATGGTGAACAAAATGGCACCATGCAAATTGAATGGGAGTCGTGAAACTCTTTGTAAATAAGCTTCTTAAGTCTCAAACTTATTTTTTACTTCTGGTAATCTCTTATGCTATTTAAAGCATATTCATAGCAAAAAAAAATTGAGCATCTTGAGAGCAAGCACAATAAATTAGCTTTTCATTTGAAATGAATAAAAAAAGGTACTAGTACCATATTTAATTTCCAGCTCCTCATCGATATCTGTACAGAGTAATTATATAGTTTTATCTTACATCCTCCTAGTCTCTCCAGCATGACAAATCAAGCTGTCTTGTACTGCAGACCTGGGTCTAGACTGCATTCCATATAATCATTTACATCAAAATTGTCAAAAACAGCCTACAAAGTCTTAATATAATATGCATTTTTTTTTAAGAAATAAAAGACTAAGGCCTAATTTTAGTTTCTAAATTGCAAGCCATTCCATCAAACTGCTTTTTTCTCAAATCAACTTGACAAATAAAACTGTTTCCCAGTTCTATGCATTTCTGGCTACTATCCCTTTTAAGCAATTATTGCTTTGCACTTTGGAGCAAAAACACATTGCCAACAAGTTGCTAAAATTACTTGTTTTCAAAGATTTTAGAAAGTTTGGGAACTTATTACAAACACATTAGATAAGATCTAAGTCAAGCAAAGGACTACTAAAGAACAAACTTGAAAGTTGTGGGAGCCATTACAAACGATACATCTGTTCCCACTTTCCTTTGTACATAAAAAAAAAATCTAACACAATTTTTTACTGTATCCTAATTACAGATACGTACAACTTCAATGGACTGCCGTTACAAAATTTCTCAATATGTGCCAATATCTTTATTAATATGCTCATCAGAAACATCTGTTTGCATAAAAATGACAGTATCATTCACACATTTCATGATCCCATCATTTAGATTTCAGGGGTAAGATGACAGGAACCCTGTGAAAATTAGCATGCAGATGTTGCATCATTATCGCATAATGCCTTATCCCAGGAAGATAATAGCCAACAGGATGAATTATAGGCCCTTTGAGCAAGCTACAGGATATATGTCAAACATTTCTACCACCATTCATGTCAGGGACAAGAATCTCCGCAGAGAATGAATCAACAGAATGAACTTGAAAAAGAAACGAATATTTTCCTTACCTGTTGAAAGCAATGAACAAGGCAATGAGCATCCTCCATTCTAATTAATTTTCCAGATTCTTGTACAGAGTCATTAAGACCAGTAACAAATGACAGTCGGCTCATTAATTATTGAATTGCACGAGATACCCCAAGGTGATCAAAGTCAGTACACTAGTCTCAGTCTGAGAATACTACATACCTCTGTTTCAGAAGAGGAAAATGCAGAATTAGTGGCTGACAACTCATTATTGGAAAAATAATGTCACGCCTCTAGTTCCATCTCATTGTATTCAAAAAATGGTCTTCCAATATTTCAGAGAGCAGAGATCGAGAGCTTCAGCATTGATCAATCTTAAACTTTGCATATCTTTAAATGTTGATCTGAATGCATACTATCTTTACAATTATGGATTTAATTGCTCCTGTAAGAAAATTTCCCTTGATTTTGGGAAGGTGGGGGTTGGGGGATGGGAGAGGCTGAAGTGGAGGGAGGTCAGTGCATAAATATATACTCTCCAAACAGCCTCTATCAATCTCAAAATGCATGTTATCGTCTTGACAACGATAAGTTTGTTAGGAATAAAGGATTCCTGGAATTTTTCTCAAGACTCCATGACACAATTGTTTGTTGTTTGATAAACAAATGAGCTAGTAAATCTATGGAGTTGATTTTGAGATTTGAAAATCATGCCATCATACATATGGCTGCATTTGAAAGGATAAGAAAAAAATAACCATGAATCATAAGAAAATGCAAGGTGTTGAAGCATACAAAAATACTACAGCTATTGAGAAAAAGCAGCAGCCTAATTTCATAAAAAGAAGAGAACCTATCTGATTTTATTTTAAAACTGTTGTAAGTTTTGAGAAAGTATGTTTGTTTTGGTTTCTAAGTCTGGCATCTGAAGGAAACATTCAAATTCACTGCAAGATTAAACAAACCGTAAATTTACCATCTTGCTGCAGTAAAACCTTCTGAATAGCAAAATGTTAGTGATCATCTGTATATCTTTGATAAAAGAAAATAAAAATATGGGAATTAACTTTTCTCAAAGTATATTAAATCATGTGAAAGGGTCAATCTTAAATAAGGAATAAGGAATCATTCTTTAAGTATTATGAGGTGATAATTTAGACCGAAATTATCACCTCATAATATTCAAAGAATGATTCCTTATTACTTATATTTATATAATTTTAAGCCATCGTACGATTGAATATTTAAAATAAGCAAACCCCGCTGGCGCCTTAATTTGGAGTCATTTGTATTATTGGTTATATAGTACAAAATCAATACCTAGTGTTATCACAGGCAAAGACACTGGAAAATGTAAATATACAAAATTAAATACTGCTACTGCCATAATATTTATTTGGAGAATGAAATGATACAGCAGTAGTTTATGTTTGTGGTCACGATTCAACCTTAAAATCTTAAAACATTTGTACATATATTCCTCATATTGATTACTTTCCATTTCAAGCATTTACAATTCTATGATCCAGAAGGGGAATTTCTATATTTGATTTTGTCAAAGAATCAAAGTCTATATGATATTATTTGTCAGTTGTCATATTGTTAAGATTTTTGTGCTATGAAAACTATGTTCCATAAATGGAAATTAAAAAAATGTTTGCAGGAACCAAAATTGATGCATGCTCAACCTTCATATTAAGAGTCTATTCTCAACTAGGTGTGAACAACTTATTCCTGGCATAAAACTTGATCATTTCAATACGCATAAAACAAAATGATATGACATTCAGAGGGTGCAGCCATTTTTAGACTATCAATCCCCTTGAGACAAAAAGCTCTGTATAGAGAAATAGGGGACTACATTTAGATTTTGAACTTAAAATATTGAGATTTTTCCTATACATATATACTAAATAATATACTTTATGGCTAAAACTAATTTTAAGGTAGATCTGATGGGTAATTTGTTGAGCATCCAGTCTCCTTAATTGCGTTGCATGCCTTTTCAAATGGATTGAGCCATAACTATAAGCAATAATGTACAGTGTAACATTGGGCTAAACTTAAAGTGCAAAAAGTGCGTTACAGTGTACTTATTTGCTAAGTTTCTACAGATTTTCTCAATTTCTATTTTGCAATGATTTATTATAGGAATTTGATATTTGTTCTTCCTAACTAAAAATAGAATACATGCTGTAATTAAAGGAAAAAATAAACCCATCATATTCTATGTGGGATTTCAATGTGACTGTTTCTGTCACAAAACCAGAATTCCTTGCAGCGCCAGTAAAATTAGTAAATAAATTTTCACAGTTTAAGCCTTGATTTTACTATCTGCAGGGTAGGAATGGCAAAATCTCACATGATGAGTAAAAAAGAAATTACTTTTTCAAAACCTTGTCAGTTTCACCGTTTTCTAGACAATTAAGATTGACGCTGCATGTTTTTGACACAATAAATAAGTTGCTTTCAGAAGAATTCAAACTTGGTTAACTTCACAGTTTCACCCATGGGAAGACAGTGTGAATCTCAAAGATTTACCAAAAAACCATAAAGATTGCTTGGATATGCCATGATGTTGATTCTCTCTCATCCCACTCAATTAGGCTTATTACACATCAAACACACGGCCAAAAAATTAGGAGGTCTTTATCTCAGCAAACGGATTTAATAAAATGATTTAATTACCAAGAGTTTAACATTCCGATTTTGCAGACCTGGTTTGTTTTTTTATATATATAATTCGTATAAAAGAACTGTTTGATTATTGAGGTCAGCATTTCTAATTTATTTGCAAAGAAATTTGATAATTAATTTTATTCGCTGAGAATGCAGATACTTTTTCTAGACAAAATTTTTGATGTACATCCTTTTTACTTGTGAGAACACCATAAATATGCCAATGCCAACACTGAAATTGGAGAAGAAATTTTATGGAGAATGAAGAAATCACAATGATGCTGTTGCTGACTTTATGTTGCTCTGTCATGATACAAACATAATTATGGATGTTGCATCTACTGGTGCATTGCAAAAGATATGTAAAGATTTACCAGTAAGAAACATGAAAAGCACTTTCATTAAAAATTTATTATGCAAATAGATCTTTCTTAAGTAGTCATTTTAAATCCACTCTTAGCTACATCTCCATACTTTTGATAAAGATTTAATTCAAAGAAAAAATATTGATTTGAAAATTGACTAGGATGAGAAGGTAAACCCATTCAAGAGACATGTGACCCAACCAAAAGACATGGGTGCACAACTCTTACTTGAGCTGAATGACCATATAAATTCATATTGCCCAGACTCCAGGATATATGGCTAAGCTGTATCCAGTAATATGTATCCTGGAATATCAAGTCCATGCATGGCATGTCACCTTATGGATTGATGAATATTTTCAAGTCAGCTTATGTCAAAGACACAAAAAAGTATTACTTTCTTGGCTAAAGCCCCTGTCACACTGTTACGATTTATACTTCGATTGCCTACGAAGACTTAAAAATAGCCATTATTAGCCAGGTCAGTCTTCCGATAATTCTACAGACAGTGTTTTTTCCTAATCTAATACGACTTGACTTCGATGTCTGCTCAACCATGTACAATGTTTGTGCAATAACAGGACAAGTTGTGTCGATTCATGTACGAATTTTCGCGATTAAGTAACGAACGCTGAGAGATCTTCCTATTAGCAGGTAAGATGGAAGACAATTTTTATACGATACTATTACAAATGAGTACAAAATTGTACGAATGATACATGATATTACCAGGAATAAATACGAGTTTTTACGATTATATATTTGGTGTGTTAAATTATAAAATGATTATTAAACAAATTAATTATTGCATTTTTGCATAAAATACTTACCTGGAATTGGCTGGAAATATTTTTTAATTTCAAACATAAGATGAATAATACAATCAGAGTAATATTCATATAGATTATAAAAGATGTATGAAAACACGTACAGGTAGAAATAAATTTGTGATTTAAGTTTATACCAACAAAATATTATTTAATCTATTCCATGGATAGGATTATCAATGAAGAACAAATCTTTAGAATAAAAATCAAAGTACTGAAGAACTGACGGGAGTTGATTTTGTCGATGTTTATTTATTTTAAAATCAATGATATGTTATTTTGCATGACAAGTACATGTATACGTAGTTTCTAATTTGAATTACGCATATTTTATAATATGAATGTTTGAATTTTTTCGACTAGAATGTCGAGAAACCTCCATATGAATCATGTTGAATAATATTTAAAGATAAAATTAATTCAATCAAACTATGTATCAGTGGTAGAAATATTTCTCGAAAATTGTATGGATCCAAGCAATATTGAACTCTAGTCTCGTTCAACCAAACGCTCGGCTGACACCGTAAATCTCCGACAAGGGTTTACGGAGACAGCCGAGCGTCGAGTTGAACGAGACTATGTTGAACTCTGGCGTAGGAATACATACGACTACAAAAAATATTTAAATTGTTCGTACCATTTAAAATCTGACTATTTTTAAGGTATTTGTAAAAACGTTTCCTTGAAAAACCATGCTATAGCATACATTACATCGAATTCATCAATTATTTTCAAGAACTAAGTCTTGCCAGGAGCAATGATTTGTGCTGAGGTCCAAACACTGTTTCACTTTCGGTTTGTCCGCGTGACTGCATAGGAGAGTTGATTAAAAATCAACTCCCAAAAATTACAAGTATATGTAAAATGAAAGAAAATGTTCTGTAATAAACTTACATAATTACTAAATGATGTACTTAGTAATAAAAAAAAGAAAAAGAATACAAGTGCGAAACACTAACTAGTCTTGTATTTTCGTACTATTTGCATCAAATCGAACTACATTCCCATCCAAGAGGACACTTGGGGAAGACTTGAGAAACAATCATATGAACTCGTAGAATACTCGGAGTAGATCGTAGAATATTCGTAGCATCGTAAGTGCTACAAAGTTTCATGAGTTTCCTATGAATGTAGAAGATTTATTGCGACTATGTGCACGAGTGCAGTGCGAATGTCATGCGAAATTCTATGAATACTTAAAGAACGTACCGCGTTTGGGAAGAGGGCCTATGACTATATCTACAATGAACCCTGAACAAGTGCAATTATTGAATTCGTACAATATCGTAGCTCAAATTCATGACAGTGTGACAGGGGCTTTAACAATATAAACCCTTGACCTGAAAAGTATGAGAAAAAACCATCATGGATTTAAGAACATCACAAGTCAGCTTATGTGCAAGACACAAAAAAGTATTACTTTCTTGGCAACAATAACTCTTGACCCAAAAAGTTGGAGAAGAAACGTTTATCCTTGTATTACAAATCACCAGTTCCCTATGCCTGAGTCTCTTCAGATTGTCAATTGACATTTCCCATTACATTTTTGGCTTTTTCCAAACTGACAGAAAGGAAGATAAATGGTTCTGTATGGGAGATAAACTTGCGCATCAAAAGGTTCTGAACAAAGAGTGAAATAATTGCACACTTGGTTATATGTTCAGAAGCCATAGCTGAACACTACAAGTTCTGGCTACTTCCCACTTAGAGGCTTGGTGATGGATGGCCCTTATGTATATCAGATATAGGTACAGTACAACACAGCTGAAGTGGCTCTCTGAAAACCGTCTAACCCGCTTCAAGGCTAAAAATATGGCTTTAAAAATGGCAGCAATAAATGAAACTCTTTCTTCTACAAATCTATCATTTACTTTGTTTCTCATTTTCATACATAAATTAAGCTATATAATAAATGAATTAGAACTAGATATTTTAAAAAATGTGATTAATTTCGCTTGAAACAATAAAATATATTCATATAACAAAAAGTTGCACAGTAATATCAAATAAATCAAACATCAGCAACATGAGTTTAACTTAAGATAGGTTGCAGCCAAGACCTATAATGTTTATGTAACCAGAGCTATTTACAGACATGCAATATACATTAGACAGTATTGCAAGGACAAGACATTAAAAACTCAAACCAAATCATGACACTTTGGGGAGTAAATTCTTAATTTTAACAAACAGCAATAGAGAACATTATTCCTGATCTATTGCAACAGGTAGTGGTTGGCAAAAGGAACCAGTGGACATTATAGCAGCAGAATATGTCAATTTCCAATGATCAAGGTAAACTCATAAAAGGGCATATCCAGTGACATTAATGGCAGATCCATCAGTGTGAATCAGCAGAATCATAATGCCCCAAGCTGGCTTCATCATGGAGTGCAATTAAGAGCTGCAAAAATGCAATTGGTTCCACAACAGGGAAGCCAAACAGAGTTATTGATGCATTCCATGGTGTGGTAGTGGTAAGCTGTTATTGTGCACACCTAATCTCCAGTCTCCTGGCTGCTACTAATTTACGGTGATTAAAGCCCTATCAGTTTGGGGATGGATGCTAATATGGAGCCATCTGCTTAATTCTGCATGATCTCCCCTGCCAGGTATTGCACGGCTGTATGTGCAGTATGGAAATGAGTTACATAACTGCCCTGTTCTGTTATAAAGATGTGTATGCATTGAAATTGGCTAACTGAATATTCAGTTTTGCCCAAGGATATGCACTGTCTATATGACACTGTGAGATTAATACATTTGTATTACATGTACTATTTTGTATTTTTTGCAATTTCACATTTTGCACTATTTTGTATTTTTGAAATAGTATGCAGGGCAATACTATAATTTGCCATGAACATGCAGCTCTGTAGCAATTTAAGTGAGAAAATTTTTCTTGCATAACCTTAAATTTGATCTGTATCTAATGAATATAGATTTCCTTTGATAAATGTAAGAGCATTTAGGATCTGTATCCATTTTTGAATGGCATTCTTTGCAGGAGTCAGCAATCTGTTGTCTATTGTGAGTCCCAGAGTGTCAGTGCAAATCTTGCTTCTCTCTAGATATTTTGTAAATTAAATAGGAAAACACTGGAACCAAACACAGCAATTTATTTTTCAATCACATCTAATCAAAAGCAAACAATAGATTGTCTCTAGGCTGACTTACTTGACAATGACAGACAAATGAAGTAAATAATCCACAGCCACTGCACACAATTAGTTTAGGGAACACACAGATGCAATTTCATAAATGACCCCAGTACGTTAGGTACTTGCTGAGTTGAGCTTCGAAACTTTCACAAATTAAGTTCTTGTGTCAATCCATTTAAATTTAGAGAAAAAAATTGTGCCACATGTTCCAAAATTCAAATAATCAAAGGCTGACTGAATGTATAGGTCATCAGGGTTCTAAAGACAGTATAGTGACATCATCTATAACCAGTTTTCTTTAACTCTCATTCAAATGGGACAAAATTTAACCAGAAACTTCAGATGAAAAACAATTCACTTTTCCTACCTACTTATCTGACACAACCCTCCCCTCTGACTACCAGTAATACTGGTAGCCACATTATCAGCAATATACAAAAAAGGGGATGATACCATGGTTTTAGAAATTTAAGTTGAAATTCAAAATTTACTTACCAGTAATCTCTTTATGATGAAAAGAGATTACTGTATTACTGATCAAAGACAATGCATTAGCTGCAAATTTACCAGAAATTTCTAGAATACCAATAAAAAAAAGATTGCTAATTTGTAAAATATGCCATTTGTACACTCAATATTTGCATTTTCTACACATCCTGGCCAAATCAATTATTTTGAAAGATCAGTAGTAAATATTTTGGGAATAAAAACTGTGAAAAAAATTCATCCCAATGTTGATCCCATCTCCTCCTTTGTAATCCAGGAGCGTATATAAATTACGTCAACGTTTCACCGAAGATTGTCTGGATATCTTGAAAACTATCGTAGAAATGTCTGTTTTGCATGCAGGTGTAAATATTTCCAGACCTGAACTCTGTCATAAACGTGTTATTATCAAGAAATTGGGTGTTGATGGTATCAATTTACAAAATGCAAATAGGTTTCTTGTTGGTTTTTTCTTCCCCTCTTCTCAAGTCTACATGAAATTTACACATTAATCATAAAGGCTATGTTATTATATTACTCTATGAACACAAAAGTCTTGCAGAATGGGACCAACTTCAATAACTACAGAGGATTGATAAAAACTTGTTGAATAGATCAAACCAAAAAATTGGATTGAAACTTCAGCTCTGTAATGAACCAAACTCTCCCTTTAGGACCATAAAATGGCAACATCAATTTCTAACAAAATTACTTTGCCTAGTCTAACTTACTTAAAAATTAAAAATATTTATTACATATCTTTGCATCTTAAAAATTAAGAATAGGCATAATTAATACACATACAATATATACATAAAAATGTAATTTCTATTTTTGCAATGCATCAGTATGTTTGTCAGTTTCTCTCTCTCTGTCTCTTTCTCTCTCTCCCTGTCTCTGTCTGTCTGTCAGTCTCTCAAAATCCCCATTGCTAGCTTTTGAAATCTAGAGCAAACATTTCACAGGCAATACAACCAGGCTTATGGAGGTTGCCACTTATGGTCATAATGAAATCAATACCTTTCGTCAATTTACTATTTTGTGCAGCAATATTGCCTTCCTGCAAAGAAATCTGTCTGGTCGGAGAATAAATGTCTTTCTCAATTACCAGGATCTGAGACATCAAAATTTTCATCCTCATGGATAACAATCTCTTTTTCTCCTCTTTAGATATGTGGGGAATGATTGATGGTAAACTTTTGTTAAATGTCCCATCAAGAACATTCCCTTCAAGACTACATGACCCAAAAGTTGTAGGTGTCAGACAATTTAGTGAAAGATCTGGTCAAACCAATTGATTTTTCATAATGACAAGGGTAAATACTAGAATACAAGTATGAGTCTAGGTTTTCTTTACAGCAGAAGACAGGCTGTTCAATGGCTTTAATGCATCAAGGGCTTTTGTCTGTCTCCCAGTTATGTCTGACTTTGAGAAAAATGCTATTGGTTGGTCATCATTCAAAAATAAAGGACTAAGGATATAAAGATGCAGTATAATCCTTGATTAATTCAATTAGCTTTTACACTCTCCAACAGATCCTTTACAACAGTCCAATATCTAAATCTTTCAATGAAAAAAATAAACAATAATTTAATTACAAACTTTTTTTCAGAAAAAGCTATGATTGGTACTATGTACTCGTTTGATCTTTTGAATATGTTTAAGGTCACCGGCATGCATGGGTTTTAAAAAAGGAAATTGTCTTTTAAAATAAACAAACAAACCCAAATTTTCTATTTTCCATTTTGATTTTTACTTCTTGCGACTAAAATACTGCAATTGGTAGAAATACAGAATGTTTCAGACATATTATGGATTAAACATTGAAATACCCATTGGGATTGTCTTTATTTTATAACTAACAAGAAAGATTATAATTAAAACAGTTATTCTTCATGTAACTTGAACACTTACTGTACCGGTATTTGTATTGATGTAAATTGATCAAAATCACTTGTTTTAATTTTGTTCCTTTTATTTTTTTCGACTCCCACATAGATTTTATATTTACAAGGTGACGTCAAACATAGAATTAACTTTGAGCAGCCTAAATGAAAACAAGAAATAACGTCCTTGTAGAAAATCAATCCATTTCTCAATGAATAACTTAAATGGTTGCTCATACATGTTCTTGATATAAAAAAAACCCTCCTGTCTCTTTTGAAATTTTACTTAATTAAAGGGTGACTCTTGAGAGCAAAACTTATGATTTATTCAGCTTTCAATTTGTCAAAACCATATTTTTCATCTCTACAGATCTTAAGGAGCCACTCAAATACAATACAGATTTTAAACAAGAACATAACAAAGGAAAAATATGAATTATTAATATAAACTCTCTTCTAAGCCACGAACAACACACAAAATATGATGATAGATGATAAAATAAGGGGATGGATTATGGCAACAAAATTATCTAAAAATCAATTTTAAAACATTCATTACGTGTATAAGCATTCTACTTTAATAAATAAGCATGCATGGATAATTGATTTCAAAATTGACAGCCAATATTATTTTGGGTTTTGTAAATATCTATTTTTTAATTAATTGAATTTGATTGAGACATGCATATAACAGTAAAACACATTCCCTGACTCTGCAGGTGGTACAAAAAAAAAGAGAAGCTATTGAAATTTCCGTTAAATTGAGATTGGAATTTACAAAATAGTTCACAGATCCAGGCATACACAAGATAATGGAGCTAATTAAACACAAAAACATTCAAGAATCGCAACTCAAAAAACCTGCGTAATCCAAAGTGCTCATCAAGTTTGTTTTAACAGACAAACAGAAGCATGTAATGTTGTTTTCCCTTCCGCTTATTAATTTTGTCTACCTCCAAGCATAACACACTTTTTTCAAAAATCTTCAATGTGTCAAAAGTGTGGCATATAAATCAGCTCACCAAGAAAACTGGAAATTGTTTATATCTATTAGCATCTGGAATTCTGCAGATAGACATGTAAGTGTAAACATACATGGCTGATGTGATAGACTGGCTATCAATCAAGGCAATCACTTTAACAGAACAAATAGCTTTGTCAAATGAAGGTTGCTGAGGGAAGACTTCAGGAATAAGCTGGGCCTTGACATCCAACAAAAATCAACTGTGTTCCAGTGGGGGTGTTGACGCTTTCTTACAAATTGCTTGGCCAACTGTTGACATTTTTGCTATCTGGCTTCCTCCATATGGCTGCCCAGGTGACAAAAACATTAAAAAAAGTTCTAGTACACAACTTTTCATAGCAGTCTGTATGCCTGAGAGGAAAATCTGTGCAAAGCAAGATTAGAATATGAAGACCTGTGCCTGTATCTAGTTTCAAAACATGTTTTGTGAAATCAAGCATATCTTTGTGTGCACAGATTTTTAAAATGTTTCAATCTCTTATATACAAAACAATTTATAATGAACCATCTATGGGAAAATGTTCTTGCACAGTTTCAGTTATTAATGACTTGTTATGGTAAAAAAAAAAAATTACCAGTCATTTGTAGGATCCAATTTTGTGGTATCATTTAACAATATTATTTTTCTTCTAAGGTTATCAATCTTACAATTACCTGTTCTTACGGTTTGGAAGATTCAAATCTGCTAAGATCTGAAGAAGACGGATAGGTATAAAGGCTACTGAATGTCCATCAGTCCCTAGATCACCCAGCATAGATACAGCATTGATGTTTTCTCTCCAAAATAATTAGATTAGCGTACCAGTTGTGACAGGACATGCATCAGTCTAGATGCATTTAAACCATGTGCACCGAGAGACTAATTCCATTTACATCTTCCAAAACTTTCAGTAGCATCTTTATAAAGATTGACTAAAACACAATGTGCAGGCTGGCTATACTGACTAGACCGTGACAAAGTTGACAAATAACATCTACAGTAGATTTAATAACACAAAGGGTCGTTTTTTCTTCTATATGGTTAAGAGCTACTAGAATAGAACAAACAACATATTATATGAACACAACTGCTACTAGGTGATAGCACACTGGAACCTAGAAGTAAGAACTTGCATTCTTGTGCTCTACATCGTGTGAGTAATACCTCAGAGATGAAAGAACACTAGGTAAACAAACTTGTCACTCTAAATGCTCAGCCATATTCTACATGATCGTTCCATGATTTCTTTTTTCTCTTTTTACTTGGGAAATCAGGCCCCCCTAAAAAAATCTTTCATAAACATACAATTTTGTTCTAATGATTATTGGTATAAGTTTGTAGATTTCTACACGACAAAATCTAGAGCAAACTAATCAGATCTGATGTTTTTTTTATCTTTTCAACAGAAATGATAAGATATGATGCAACAAATAGGGCGGGTTTTGAACAAAAAAAAATAAAATGTAAATTTTTCACAGAAACACGTACATCTTGATTACACATACAATCAGTAACTATTCCGGAATCCCACAGTGTTCCTTTGGGGAGCACTACATTGGAATTTCAATCTCTTAAACAGCAAAAAAGCTTAATTTGTAAAAGAGCAGTAGCTATATTAAGGCAATAGAAGAGTCGATTTTACGTTGTTTCCAGCAATTAGTGGTGTTTTTTAAATCCCCATAAAGCTCCCTTGAGCAGTGTCCTGAACGCATGCACTCAACTTATTGCCAAACTCATTTGTTTTAATTAATTAGAAAAAGGTTGTTTAAAAACAAGTGATGGATGAAAGACTCAGTTTTATCTATTTCGTTTGAATGCCATGTTTTGTGAAGATTACGAAACACTAACATGCAAGTCATGTAGACGCAATTTATTAAATATGAATTTCAGAAGAGATTGGGTGAGTTTCAGGAAAAAAAGGGAAAGTATTGTCGTATTAAAAAACACCTCATTCATCCACCATCAAATCATGAAAAATGTAGAAGCATGCACAATCCATCATGCATGATTATGTGGGATATCCTACAATACAAGAAGCTTTGATCTTATTTTCCATCATCATTAATGATATTTACCGGTATATAGGGTTCAGAGACACAAGGTGCACAGAGAGAGAGAGAGAGAGAGAGAGAGAGAGAGAGAGAGAGTGAGTATAACGTACACAAAGTATACAGAGAGGTCCTATTAGTGATAAAACAGTAAAATATTTACCACTACATGGCAATGATCTGATAAAAATTTGAATCAATGCAGCTGAATTAAGAGCCTCTTTATTGTTTTCTCATCATAAATTTTTTTTACAATACAGACATCTTTAGAAACTCAGTGTTTGATTCTACAAAATTGTGTAGGGTACACTCTTTGTGCATGTACAATAGTCGTGTGCATATAGTACAGAAGAGTATGGTACAAAACATATGTTGTAAATGTGAAATAAATATATAACTATGTGTTTTGTTAATCATTTATATTGACCTGTATTTGTTATCGTCGAGAAAATTCAGATTTAGTGTTTTTGTCTATTTTCAATCTCTATGCAATCTTTTAGTATTATCTTAATAACTTTTGTTATAATCATACATATTGTATTGCATGGTCTTCGTATGAACAGTTTCTAAGGCAAGGCAAGCTACTGACAAACAAGTTGATAAAGCAGGACAATCAACAGTCTTGTTTGAAGTCATCTTTTCGTAAGTTCTATGGTCGATACAATGACCTTGTCAGCAAATACAATCTTCCACTGGGTCACATGCTGTCTGCCGTTTTTCATACTAATTGCTGGACCATAATTAATCACCCAATTGTCTACGAACTTTTTCCGTTTTTTCCCGATTACCACAAAGAGCACACAGCGAGTGTGACTGGTCAGCAGAGGATGCTCACTCCTCCTAGGCACCTGATCCTACCTCTGTCTTTTTAGAGGTCTGTGTTGCTCTGCTTTAAATTTGTATTTTGTTTTATGGATTTGTTGAGATGGTTGACCATTGTAGATGTTTATTTACCTTTAGTCCCATAGTAATGTATATTTATAGGGAAACTGCATCAAACATCTTTTACAGTGAAATCCCATTGTTTACTTTTGTAATTCTGAGCCTAATCTTGACTTCTTAATTAATTGAAAATTTAATGAATATTGTAAATCTGAGTATTTGTATTGCATGAACTTATATTCATGTATTGTAAATAAGTATTGTTGGAAATATACTACTATATTTAAGATTATACAGTTATTATTGTACATTTATACATGTGTATTGCTATGACCTAGTTACGTATAGTAAGTATAAATAGACGTACGGAGGTCAGTTACTGGGAGAATCAAATAAGCCAATAAATAGTCAGGAAGAATTGTATCAGTAGAAAATTGAAGAGAAGTCCTGAGTAATGAATGTTACCAGGTATTTCATAAATTGAAGTGACTAGGTAATATAGCAATTCTAATGTTAAATTATTGATTATTTTGCATTTTGATATTTCATGTTTTAAATAAATAATTCATTTATTTACTGAAAAGAGAACTGAAGATTTTATTTACGAAATTGAATTCATACACTTCAATCTACGCAACAGCATAAAGATCAGACTACACATCCATTGTAAGCATGCATTCACTAGTTGTATGTACATGCTCAGCATATAGCTCATGTACTCTTTTTTCTTTGAATAAAAACTTTTCCTTCTTTTTCTTCCTTCTGTGATTATACTTTAATGAGAGAGAGGGAATATGCTTACTTTAATACTTTTAGGAGAGAGATGAGATACAGATTGCTACATGTACCTCCAACAGCATCATCTTCAGATGCCTGATAAACTTTTATTTAGAGATCTAATAAGGCAATACAAAAATACCATTCCTCCATCATCACAAACAAAAACATGATAGCCAGCTTCCAAAATCTTCCGAGAAACACTCATGGCTTGAATAAATCTTCAAGGAAATTTTGCTTAATGGCCATCGATACTTGTGACTTTTGAAACTATTGCTATCTGTTTCAATTAAACTAATGCCGCTTGGAGATTTTATGGCCGCCCTTATCTCAAAGGGGCAAGGGAGGTGACCATTGGCTTATCTCCCTTGACCACACTTCATCTGACAAGATATGGTGGCCGATCAGTTAGAAGTTAATTTGCCCAACAGGATAGATCAAAGGAAAGGGGGAGGATAATATGGCTACAGCCAGAACCAAGAGAGAACAGTTTTAGGCACTCACAAATTAGATGAGAGAGCAAGCAAAGGGACTCCTGTATAGAAGGGTTTGATAGGGGGAAATTACAGTACCGGTAATCATTTAAGATCCATGAAATGCTTCATATAAGATTCAGTCTTTTTTATCTAATTTGATGTAATATGGTTGAGGGTTTATATATATTTGATGTGCATGTCGGTATGAATTCGGGCTAATCAAAGACCCTTGGTGCATCTAACATAGACAAAACTCAGCAGAAAAAATTGACAATCATATCAATTAATCTCATTTCCTGTCGATGGGTATTGAGTTGATACAATCTTTGGCCCCTTTGCTTGCAGCTATTAACGAACTCAGTTTTCTACATGCACAAAGCAATTCTAAGATTACATATATAATATAAAAGGCAGGTTGGCAGTGGAGGGGAAAAAAACATAGGATAAAAAACTGTGCAAAGATTTTGTATCCAAATTTGAAATAAATATATATAAATATGTGTTTCTTTTTAAGCACAAGGATAAGTTGAGAAAACTTTTTTTTTCAATATCTGTGTATAACCCTTTCTTTCGACACGAGAGAGAGAAAAAAAACCTAACTGACATTGAGATAATGAATAACAAAAATGGAACATTTCAAACGGGGGTATTACAATATATTCTGAACTGTTAGCATGATAATGCAAATAGATGCCTTTATCTTGACATTGCGAGACTCAGATAGATAAACAAAAAAAAAAGGGAGTCAAGTGATTTGTGTTCAGTTTCTGAATAAACTCAATGAGGGAAATATAATAATCGCATTATTCCTGCCTCAGACATTGTTTCAATCATGAACATAAAAAAAACCTGCATATTATCAATGTAGCTTCTATTGTTCATAGTCCCTCAGATTTTCAACACTACTGCATTTTTCATTGAACACCCAGGAAAGAAACTCATAATGTTATATTGATTTGTTTTGCAAAATTTTATTCCAACTATTTCAGCTCATTTTTGAATTAATAAATATGCTGTTATCCTGGTATGGCAATTAAGTACAGAAAAACTGAGAAAGTGACCGTAATGTAATCTGATTGACTGTTTGAAAATGCACAAGAGCTTACTTGATTTTATTAGCTATTTCAGCACTGATTAAAGAAAAAAGCTAGCATTCCAAATTCTTAATCTAAGCTTCATTGCAAACTTAATTACCCAACTCTATGTGTTCTTCTGAAAATATCATCAAATTTTAAATCCAAAGATGTGATGCATATACTCCCAATTCCTTTACCCATTTCTGTAGAACGTTCCCAGAATTCAGAAAAAGCATAATCATGATCTCCTTTCTGCTTCTTCTCCTTTTTTATTATGTTATTAACTTCAAAGGCCAACATTCTTTCTTAAGTCAATCAAGACTTATATACAAAAAAAAAATGTTCTGCTTACTAGGCATTTTTAATTAAATTTTAATAATGTCTATAATCAGTTTAATTTGTCAGTTTATGTTGATGAAAATAGTTTTAAATTTTTAAATCCCCTAGCTGAGTATTTTCCCCTTTATTTCTGAAAGAAATCATAAGTCATTTATACTGCAACTAACAAAAGCCAAATCTAGATCAAACTGATTCAAAGCTAAGCATGAATAATTGAAGAGAGATTGATGTATTTATAAGTACCCAGTACATGTAGAGAAATTCAAATGTTCTCTTTGATTGTTCATTAAAGCTTTTAAGATATGACAACCATTTATACAGAATCCCAAGATAACCAAACCATGCTATAACACTTTCCATATGAACAACTAAAAAGAAACATTTTTATTGAAAGAAAACAATCTTTGCAACTTGAATTCCTGCAAATTCTGCAAAAATCAGAGGCATAAATGAGTGTACCGGTATATATAAACTTAAGTTTTGTAAAAGCAACATTTGCTGGGATGAGCACTTCGATTCCATCCTCAAGGGGACATGTTGTCTCCCTTTAAATTGTGAGGATCTCGGCACTTTGTACCAATGATCAATTGATTAAGAATCAGTACTCTGTCAATGTCCTGCTTGAAGGGTTTTACCAACATCTGTGAAACTCTTATTGCTGCATTATGATTTGTATCAATATTTTAATGACTAATACTCTCCTGTTTTGGAACAGTCTTGTAAATATATTAGTTCAAAGTACTTGAATGATAAACTAAACTGAAATTATCTTGGGATGAAAAGACAGTATAAGACAGTAAAAATTTTAAAAAATATTTAAAAAATTTAAAATACTGGTACCCATTGTAAAAAAAAAAAAAAATTTTTAAACCCCAGAACATTAAACCATCAAGTTTGATTGGTTACAGGGGAGGGAAAAAATCCCAACGTGCAAATCATTTGACTAATAGGATTCTAATTGGTTTCTGATTAAGATAATTTTGTTCCAAAATCGATAGGAGAGAGGAAAAAAAATAGACGATTCATATCTGTGGGGAATATTATATAAATAAATAACTATAAATTACTTCCCTAAGAATCAAACTGGTTATTAAGGTTTCGTCTGTATTTGATCCTCATGGTGGCAACTAATTTATCAATTGGATCAACAAAATTCAGTAACCTATAATTTCTTGATAACTTTATGCTGACATAAAAAAAATCATCCTTGATTTTGATCAACCGCTTTAAAAAAAAATGTAAAAATATACCTATAATCAATTAAATTTCTCAGAGAAGACAAATTATTTATTTGCTGATGACCTCAATAGTAATTTGAGTGGGGTGGCTGCAGTTGGGATTGATTCATTTCCTTTGACACAGTTAAAAAGCTAACATAAAGGTTTCAACCTTTTATAGCATGTAAATATATTGAAGACTTAGCCTATAATATTTTCGAATTGCCTTTACACGTAATTCTACTTTTCTATAAAGCATCTTTGTCAATTCCTCTTGTCGATCAACTCCCAGGGTGTCCCAGATCTTCTTACCTCTATGTCAAGTTTGGCTCAGCCATCACAAGTCCGTTAAAATCTGGTTGATGATGGAGAGACTCTCCTTCTTCTTCATGTGAGGGACACTGATGATTAAGTTAGTTCCAATTTTCTTTCCAAAAACTGCAAAAATACATGTATATCCTTCAAATATTTTACACTGCAATATCAAAAACAAAATTTACCAGTATCACAAATTCCTCCAAGAGAAAAATACTAATTCCAAGGATCAAAAATATTAAAATACAAATGTACATGCTGGTATACAGGGTAATGATTAAGTATAAATCAAGGCACCAACGAATGATGAAATCATTGTTTGAAAATGTGAGGGAATGCATACAGGTATATGAAGACATGTGTCATATAATGTGTTGATGCATGAACCTCGAAATACTGAATATCGATATTATGCGTTACATTGAACGCAGCTTCAATATATCACTGCGAAGTATTGAACCTCCCTTTAAAATATTGAGCCTCGGGTTCAATATATTACGGCCGCGATATATTAAACCCCCTACAGTTTTCATTGCTATTGGAAAGCCTGGGGATTCAAAATATTATGGCTGCATTATATTGAACACCCTCCCTATTTTAAAATCCGTTTGGAGAGGGGGTTCAGATTATGGCTGCGAAATATTGGGGTTCAATATTTTGCAGCCATAATCTGAACCCCCTTCTAATTTTCAATGCTAGAGGGGGTTCAAAATATTATGGCCTCACAATATTGAACCCCCCTGGTGATTTGGATATAACAGTCATATTATTTTGAACCCCCTCTCCCATGGGAATTGGAAATAGGAGGGGGGTTCAAAATATCGCGACCATAATATTTTAAACCCCCTCTCCAATAGTAATGAAAATTAAAGGGGGTTCAAAATATCGCGGCCATAATATTTTGAATCCCCTCTACAATGGTAATTAAAACAAGAGATATTTGTAAAACACTTATGCACCCCTCCCATGGAAACATCTGCGAAGAAAATAAATGGAAACTACAAATAATTGAAATTTTCCTAAGTCTAAGGCACATAACTGTGTCAAAAAATGTTCGATTGTACCACTTGACCTAGATATTATTATAATAATTAAAACCTGTATACCAAATTTCATTTCAATATGTGCATCCTATGCGACAAAAATTAACGGAAACTGCAAATAACTGAAATTTTTCTACGTCCAAGGGGCATAACTCAGTCGAAAATTGCTCGATTGTACCCAAAACTATACTTGACCTAGATATTATTATGATAAACCTGTATATCAAATTTCATTTCAATATGTGCATCCTATGCGACGAAAATGAACGGAAACTAAAAAAAATAAAATTTTTCTACGTTCAAGGGGCACAACTCTGTCGAAAATTGCTCAATCTCACCAAACATCGAACTTGACCTAGATATTATTATGATAAACCTGTATGCGAAATTTCATTTCAATATGTTCAGCCTCTGCGAAGAAAATGAATGGAAACTTCAAATAATTGGAATTTTTCTATGTCCAAGGGGCATACACAAAATCAAACTTGACCTAGATATTATTATGATAAACCTGTATACTAAATTTCATTTCAATATGTGTATCCTTTGCGAAGAAAATGAATGGAAACTGTTGGTGAACCGACCGACCAACAGACAGCAGCAAAGCAATATGTCCTTTCTTCTTCTAAGGGGGGCATCAAAAGGTAAGGGGTTCAAAAAATCACGGCCATAACATTTTGAACCCCCTCTCCTGTAGCAACTGACAAGCAGATGGGCTTTCAATATATTGCAGCCGTAACATATTGAACTCAAGGTTCAATATTTCACAAGGGGGTTCAATATATCTGTCACCGAGAGGAAAGGGCACTATAGGATAAGGGGAACTAACTCTTATAGGCCCAACCCAACAGACTGGGGGTCAGCCTATAGTTATTAAGCTTAAATTGACCTCTGAGTCGAATATGCATAGAGCTATAACTCGAAAGCAGGTTTCACAATTTATTGATCAAGTGATTTTAATTCACTATGAAATATCAACAATAATCAAATAGAATAAAGTAAAATAGAACAGGATAAAAATAATTATTTCTTAAAATGCCAAATGAGTCAGATTTGACTTTAGCTCGATGTTGCTTAGTCTACTGACAGACTGGTGGACAATCAACTAGATAGTCAGTGTGAAGACATAAGCAACATGAGGTAGTGGCCAAAAGTGTCTGACTGCCTTGAATAAATTTCTAACTGTATTTATAATCGATAATTAATAAAAGTGAGGTACATTACTCATGATAATAACTCAAAAAGCTTAAACACAACTCAGAACAGTTATATAGACTAATTGGGGATAATTAGCAGAGCAGACTGACCCTGGGTAATTACTTGTCATTTAACATGAGTAAACTCTTTAACATATTTACACAAAATGACACACCATGACATATCACATCGATATCTTTAACCCAGGTTCAATATATCGCAGGGTTCAAAATATTATATAACACTGGCATCTGGACAAATAGATTTAAGCAAGTTAGATCCACGATTGTTTTTTACAATGTTAATATGAAACATAATTGATTTCTTTTATTACCAAATGAAGAAAATACTCTGTGAAATTCATACATTCAGAAATGCAGTAAATGCATCTTTCTGCATACTTTTTGAAAATTAATGGAAACATTATTATCTGCTGATTTTAATGTTCACATCAATCGGCCAGAAGTAATCCAAGAATTTAGGGCAAACTGACATACTGAAAGACAGAAAACTGCAGAAGCAATTGGTTGAAATACAGTCATTGATTTATAAATGATGGTATATTCGTTTATGGAATTAATTAATGATCCAGCCCTTTTATTAATACACTGATAAAGAATATGTCAAGTTCTGTATTCATGTATGCAAGTGTGTTGTTTAAATATGCTGTCATTACAGTGACTAAATATTCTCTTATCTAACTTAAAAGAACCCAACAAAAGCTGATCGAGATACTGTTGATTGTTAAGGAAAAATACCATTGAAATACTCATATTATTCATATATCAGCTGAGAAAATGTGTGTACCGGTAATAGGTTAGTAATACCATTGTGCACACCATCATACTGAATAATGACTCTAAAAGATAGGATAGGATTCATAATCAGAAACAAGGCTGCTTCTTTTCAATCTTGTCCGCACACATTCGCAATGAAGGAAGACACATGTATACATCTGAAAACATTACTCATACATAAACAATGTAATAGGCGGGTTATTTGCAGAAACTTAATGATAAAAATAGTCTGCTTACAAAATGAAACGCAACTAACTCGGGTTTAAAAAAGATATTGTAAGATCTGAAATCTCAGAGTTTTTTGAAATATACATGGATTACACACAAATAAAAATGTTTTAATCACAATTTCCAGACCCATCAGATCAGTATAAAAATTTTACTGAAGCTCAAAGTCGATACATCTATACAAAAGGATTAGAACCCCCCATGCCGAGAATGTAATGGGGTAGACAAAAAAACAATACAGAATAGTGCTGCTACAATTCTACAGCAGAGAAATCAGCAATTTCCCCTTCAATCGGCAGAAATAATGAAACTGATTAGACATTAGGTTTTTGATTCACTGTTTTCTACCAATATCTGAGTTGATTTGCCATCTTTCTGTTCTATTAAAACCCAAACCTTGATGCCTGTATATAAAACTCTCTAGTCTGTTCATCGGATGATTTAGTGCAACATCATCTCGATGAACGATACACCAAAAATATGATTCCATTCCCTGTTCCTAGCCAGATAAAAAAGTTGAATTTATGAAAGATCACACTTATTTGATGTAAAAAATGGGGAGTGATTGATATGAAATTGTATGTTAGCTAGCTTGAGAAATGTAGTTCACAATACTTATGTACCCATCAACACTAGGATATTTTCCGTTGATATCTCAAAATTTCTGAAACGAATATCTCAATAGATCTTGTCATATTTTTTTTATTATAAATAAATTATTTACAAGAAATACAATAGGCTACCAAGTTTTGAATATTTTTTTTTTCTTCAAGATCGTGTGAGTAAGTTAGAAACTTGACATTTGATTTCAATTAATTTTACTAAAATAATGCACGATGTTTAAGAGTGTAGCTGTACTTTGATGAGAAGGCCATCAAGATAATTGGTTATAGTACGACATTAAGTAAATCTATAGACAGGTGCCGTATGTTACATACAAGAAATTTATACCGCTGAGACTATTACTGGTAAAGATGCAATCCTTCCTATCGAAAATTTAAATTCATGTGTAATAATGATGTCAATAAGTTATTAAGTGGCTATTTCAGCAGTTTAGTTTCATCTGTTCCTTTGTGGTAAAAAAAAAAGTTTGATTGACTGATTCATAACATATATTTGCATGATATTACTACATCTTATAAAGATTTCATTTGTGCACAAAAATGCAAGTAAGAAGTTTATCAAAGGTTTTCGCAATATGCCAATTATCAGATTCTTGCTGTAGAAAAAATATTTCAATAATGAATGATGACATAGAAATGGAAACAGTAACTGAAAATGACAAGCCTTTCATTTTTCTAAATTCTTTGATGCTTTTATCAGCTAATAGCAGGCATGAAGGCGGACATTTTTTCAAAATGTGCTTCGCATTTCAGTAAGTGCGTTATCTTCATGAAAAAGGGACCTTGCATGAGCTGTAATTACCAAATTAATGCTTAATTGAATTAGCTGCCTCTCAGATCAAATTAATAGGCAGAATTGTAGAAATTACACGTGAGGTAATCCAATATATACATAAAAGACTTTTAAGACTTGGTCAGTTTAGAAAAATTCATTTTTGATGTTAATATTGTGTATCAAAGAAAAGCATTTCTTTAGATGAAGGTATCAATTTCATTTATACTGGTACATCCATTTCACAGAGCATTAAATAATAACTTTGGAAAGGGAAGTAACTCTGAGAGAGAGAGAGAGAGAGAGAGAGAGAGAGAGAGAGAGAGAGAGAGAGAGAGAGAGAGAGAGAGAGAGGCCATGTAAATGTTGTATTTTGGAATTGGATAATTTTCTAATAACATGCATGAGGTGACAAATAGCCTACCGGTATATTAGTTCTCTCCATTAAGATTACTCTGTCCCAAGTTTTTGCTTATGAATAATTTTTTTTGAAAATCATTTATAAATAAATTCCCAATTACAAGTACTACATTCATCCACTGGAATACGAAAAGTCCAGTTTTTCTGTTTTGAAAAGCTCCTCCATTGCCTCAGATTTAAAAAAATAGCCCAAAATAGAAAGTCTAGAAGGATTTCACATTGCAAACATGTAAGTACCACAGATGTTAACGTATAAAAAATGTGCAAGATGTCCCAATTAAGTACTCCCAAATCTATCTAACTCTCGGTACTTTTCTGAGTACTCTGAGTAGTGTGTGCTGCTTGTTAAAAGATAAAAAGAAATCAGAGTAGAGTAAAATTTCAAAAGAATGAAAAGGGAATAGTAATATTATTACATTTTAGTGAAGATAAAGATTAGAAAAATAGTATTTACAATTAAAAGACATAAAAGCACTTTTACATATTGAAGGCCTGAGGTGGTTCAATTTGCCCACTTTCAGTTTGAAATGATCAACATCTGGAAGTGAGACAACACTGCCTGGCAGTCTGTTCCATTGGACTATGGGTAGCAAGAGGGAAGAAAGAATATTTGTAAACATTTTTTGTGGTTTGGATCTGCCGAAAGGTAAAGGAGTGAATTGAGCAAGTAATCCTACCAGGCGGGACAGTTGAACTGAGGGAATGGCTACCAAGCCATGGATGATCTTGTACAGAAGTCGAAGTCTGGCATTGGCCCTCCTTAACTGTGGGCTTCTCCGACCTAGGGTATGTAGCATACTTGTTACACTTGATGTCCTGCTATAGTCAGACATCACCAACCTTGCTCCTCTGCGCTCAATTTGGTTAATATGTGTGGCCAAGTGAGGGTCCCAAACGCTGGCAGCATACTCAAGCTGTGGGCGTACCACGGCCTTGTATGCTGCTGACCGAAGCCCCTGGTTCTTGGTTGGGATATTTCTACGTAGGAAGACAAGGGTGCTGTTGGCTTTCTTTGTAACCCGGCTGATGTGTGTTCTCCAAGTTAGGTCATCCGATATATCAAGACCCAGATACCGAGCTGATGAGGTATTTTCTAACACCTGTCCGTTTAGTATATATTTAGTACGGATGAGGTTTCTAAATGTTGTTACATGGATAACCTGGTACTTACTTGGGTATCCCGTAGTCAGGTAATCAGCAAACAATTTTTGTAAATATCAAATAATCAAATAAGGACAAGATGCTAACATTTTTTTATTATAAATCTCCATTTACTAAGAAATTTTGATTTAATTGTTCCTGTGAATTTCTCTGGGCAAAGACAGATAATGTGTCAATGAAGAAATATTGGAATTTTTCCCTTTTATCAGTTTTAATAGTACTTTATTGACAGGTGTGTTTAATTTCATAAAAAATCATTAAAAAATTACAAAAACAGTAACTTGGGACAGATTTTAATAACTTAGTTTGGTGAAACAGTTCTACTGTAGGTAAAACTATGCAAATTAAATTATTCAATTGTTTATACCAGTTAAATTAGCATATTCCGAGTGACTTTCGAATGGAGAAGATGTGAATATTTCCCATTAAAAATCTCTATAAGAAATCTGTTCTTGTTCCAGTGAATTTTTCTGAGCGAAAAATGATAATGGGTCAATGGAGATCTCTTATAGATATTTTCCCTTTCATCAATTTCAATTGAACTTCTTTCACGGATTGTAAGTGTACTTTTATTAAAAATCGTCCAAACATGCTACATAAATACCTTGGGATAGACTATAGGAAGGTTATATAAAATATAGACTACATGTAATATGAAACTTTCCAACTCTACAGCCACTAGACTGTAGACAAATATGAACAGGTTAATATATGGTATGAATTTTGACTTTGGATTTTCAAGCGTATAATTTGCAATATTCTAAATTTCAATTTTTCTTAATAAACCAAAGAAAAGGAATGATATTCACAAAAATTGTCTGCCGATTTCCTGCCTACGGGATAATCGGATAAATCAAAATATGCAGGTGAGTTTATCCAAAATTAAGTCCGACTTTGTGCACACGAAATTTTACTTAGGGTTGTACAGAGTAACGGACCAAGCCATTCTGTGTTTCCATCGTTTGCATTTATATACAAAAAAAACAATAAAGATACAAAAAATATGTACATCTCACCTGTATTAGTATCCTGACGAATTCAATACCTGTGTGCATCCTACATTGGAATGCCGATCCCGATCTAGTTTGAAGTGAAAAAACAAAATTGCGCGCTTATGGTAGAGATTTAAACCGTAATTTAATAAACCAAAGGACTAGGGCCACTATATCGGGGTTTCAAAAAAGAGAGAGACCCATAGGCCATATCACTCACCTGAGTAACTATATAACCACGATACCAAGCTTTTTATACTATCAGTAACTATATTTATACATGTATATATATCGAAAATGATATCAAATCAATTGGACCGAACGGTTGCTGTCTTTGTAAAATAAAAATGTAAGTATTTACTTACCTAAACACTTAATGAACAATGTAGCAAGCAAATATATCATTAGTCACACATTTTATCCACACGTTTCTCAAAAGGTGATTTTTCTTAAATACATTTCGATGTTACAATGTCTGAGCCGTTGCAAAGCACAGTCTTAATACTACTTTTGTACTTGTAGTCTGCTGGCATATTTTCCTCCCAAAATTTAAGTTGTACAAAAAAATTTTTAAGTATAAAATTTGGTCCCCAAATCGTGACCCCCAATCCCGGCCCTATCTAGGTTTTAATCTGGTATGATTACTTGATCAATCTTCATACAACCTTACTTATCAATTAGACAAATTTGACCCTCCAATTTCAAAGTTGCAATGTTTGAAACAACCTCTTTTCCCTCTCAAACTAAAGTGAGCCGTATTGTGTATAAAGTAAAACTTTAAAATTCTTCCTGCTAGCTAGTTACCCCCATTTAAACTTTTAAAATGTCGTCTATATTTCAATAAAAAAAATAAAATGTACCAAAACCAACATGGATACTGGTATGAATTGCTCTTAACAATTTGCTTTCATATCATTTTACGAATAAATCATAGCCTCCATTTCCATTGTAGATTACGACTCACCCCTTCCCCACTCCAATGTTGACTTTCGTTACTCCTAAGGAATATAGTATTGACAGGCTTATTTTTTTTTTACTTGCTCTGCATTCGTGTTGGTTTTACAAATAATCTCCACCTACTTCAGAATAATTTTTACGATATATTTCAGCGTAAAATTGCCACCACCCCTTTTGTGCCCCTCTTTGACCAACAAGAGGCCCATGGACCACATCGCTCACCTGAGCAACAATAGACATAATAAAATCAACTTACTGAGTCTATATGATTTTGACAAGTTTGAATCAACACTATTAAAATGAGGTTGCTTTCACTAAAATTGAGGTTTTCTAGGCGAATGATGTTTAAAGATTTTTCTCTATGTAAATTCTTAAGTAAAAATTTGACAACCCATTGTGGCCCCGTCCTACTCCAGGGGATCATGATTTGAATAAACTTGAATCTACCCTACCTGAGGATGCTTCCACACAAGATACATACAGCTTTTCTGGCTGATTTATTTCTGAGAAAAAGATTTTTAAAGATTTACTCTATATATTCCTATGCAAAAGTTACACTCCCATTGAGGCCCCACCTTACCATCAGGGATCATGATTTGAACAAACTTGAATTTACTATACCTGAGGTCACAGGTTTCAGCTTTTCTGACCAAATGGTTTTTGAGAAGATTTTTGAAAAATGCCAACAAATTTTCAATAAATTTTAATTATCTCCCCTTGAAAGAGGGCATTTTAACAAAATTGAAACCTCTAAACTAAATGATACCTTGTACCAAGGTTGGTTGAAATTGACCTGGTAGTTCTGGAGAAGTCAAAAAAATGTAAAAACAGATTACAGCTGGATGGACAGACAGATGGACAGAAAGTGATCAGAAAAGCTCACTTGGGCTTTCAGCTCAGGTGAGCTTAAAGGGTTTAAATATAGTATTATATTAACAAGCTTTAAAATCCTCAACCCCCCCCCCCCCTTCACACTCTCAAAGCTCATAGGTATGAACAAATTACAATTTTCTGTAGATTATAATATAGAAGCTAACATTATTATTTTTTAATTTTTGGTTCTGGAGATGACATTGATTTTAAAAACACAAATCTAATTTTGTTTCCCTCCTATTCATGATTGGAGGAAACATGACCCATGTTTTGAACATGCTTTAGTACCGGTTCATTGTATACACTATTCACCAAACAATTGTTAAGTGCCAAACATGGCTGAAATTATGACCAAGGTTCTGGAACAAAAGTAAAAACAAAAACCGCTGGATTACACCTTCATTTCAGGTGAGCTAAAAAAAGGTACCCCAATCCCCCCCAAACCAAATACGGTAGTTTATATGAAGACAACTCTATCAGCTGTACATGATATTCTTTGTTCTTTCTGATATATTTTACCTGTACTAATGATTGATTATCAATAGATCATCCAATTTTCATACGGAAATTTTTTTTGTACATATCAACAAGTAACATTTGCATTCTCATTAACTTCTTCGCTTATAACTAGCCAAGGGTCTGGCTAGTGAAAATGTCTCAGTTAACAGCTTAGGTTAAAGCTGGAATTTCATTGATGTACATGCATGCATGTATTTAGGATTGTAATGTCAACTTCTTAATTAATCAGGAATCTAACAGTGATTGGAAAACTTTGATTAATTTCCAGCCAGTCTGTTCATATATACAAAGGATTGTAGTATAGAAACTCTAAATATTTTTTAATTGGGTGATTACTACCCATTAGATCAACTACAACCCCCTTCCGCACCCATTGTAACTTAATATCTGAGGCTTAAGCGTGCCTAACCAACTGCATGTTTCATTTCTTTATTTCAATGAAATAAATGTTATTAAGGCATATGTTTCAGACATAAAATCTGCAAATAAAAAATAGTAAATTGCATCAGATATTTAACATTGTGGGCAAGGGTGGATAACTCTCATTTAACCAACCATTTTTTTTTCGTTGAAATAACTATATAAATGTATATGATATGGGTCGAATTTGGCTCCCTTAACTCGCCTTTATTTTAAGTTATTCAGGTACATTAATTTCACACATGGAGCATCTTTTTTAAAGTGAAGGGAGGGACTCATCCGAAAAAAAATTTAACATAAAAAAAAGTCATATTGTGCTAAAAATATAAATAAAGCAGGAAAATGTTAACTTTATGATGTCAATTTCTAAATTGTGGGCATTTGTATCAAAATAAAAACTTTAAAAAAACTTCACATGTATATCTGTACAAAGAAATCAAAAGAATGCAGTAAAATGATGTTCATTTAAGGGGGTCATTTAAAGTCCTCATCACGTATAGTCCTTTTAAAGAATATCAATATTCATGCTTATTGGCTAAATTGTTTGATGGCTAATGCGAATGAGAATATCCTGCAATTTGATTTGCAGGGATACTAAAATTAGCGCTCTTATATAAATATTAAGCAAAGTTGTAATATCCTCAACATGTTTTATTAAAATGTTCCAAGTTTTAAAACATATATCCGCATGACATCTTGGCAACATGATTGAATAACAATGTGGACTGGTAATAAAACAATAACAATTCAAAGTAATAGGAAACAAATAATGTCTGTAACAACGTATCAACCTGTAATAAAAAAGTATAAAAAATAAAATCAGTCTTTATACCCACCAGGGTCCATGACAGGTAACACATTGCTACTTCTACATAAGGAATGTACACTGCATTCAACCACCCTAACATATCAGACACTACAGTTTTAAAAATGTATACCGAGATATAAGAATATAATATCGTGTATCAGTAAAGTATCCCATTCATTATGCAATGTTGCATTTTGTTGATGGTGAAATTTTCACAACCACCCGTGGGGTTTCTTGAACCATTTTAATGAAAAGGCAGCTCTTTATAATGGGCCATGGTCTCATTCTGTTTTTGCTGGGCTGGACAGCTCCACATTCCCACTGTTTTCTTGACATGTTAAGTTATCACTCCTCATTTCTTTGGCATACAGTTTGGCCTCATCCCTGAAATTCATTTTTTTGTAAGATCAATAATAATAGCATGTGATGATACACATGTATACAAATGTAAATAAATGTACTGGGGTACTACACCTACAAAGTATGTAATGAAGAAACCATTTTCATGGTTCAATCTAATATCAAATAACACTCACGTTTATTTTTCTACATTGATAAAAATGATCGATCAATATCTGAAACTATCTGTTGGATATTTTCATACAGAACTGTATGAGGCAATTAATACATTCTATTTATCGATAACACCGAATGCCTTTAAAAGAAGTACCAGTTCTTATAGAAGAATTATAATGGGACAGTACTGATATCAGACTGCTGCTCTCTAGAAGTATGATTTTTAGACTGCAATAGCAGAGGAATGGTGTGACTGCCACGGCCAAGTTTCACTGACTACCAGTATCTATATATACTCCCCCTCTTACTTGTATGGTTTCTGGTCCTCAGCTGACATGTTCCTCCAGGTGTGGCCCAGGATTTTACTGATGTGAGAGGTGTGTACCCCAGGGTTAGCCCTACAGGAAACAAGAAAAGCTGGCAACGGTATGACATTTGGATTTGAACCATTTAAACCAATCTATAGGACATAATGCCCCCTTGCTGATTTCAAATGAATCATATTAAACTTTCCTCACTGTGCATGATTTACTGGTAATAATGAATTTTGTAATATATGTAAAGAAAAAAAATTGACACAAAACTGAAAAAATTGTTTATGACTTTTTCCTTTGGATGTTAATCTTAAAATATTAAAAGAATTATAAGTAAAGCAATAAATGTATAAATAGCAAAGAAACTCACTCAATGAATTTCTTGCGATTGTATCTACTGAACATCATGAACCCATTCATCCAGGTGGTTTTCCTGTGGTCTATTTTTTCTGGTTTACAAACAGAGCTCTTGTTCTCACTTTCAGGTTCCCTGTGAATGACCATTCCACTAAGAGATTATGTTCAATATCAAACATCACTGTTTTGCTTTCTTTTACTTTATTTACAGAATCTAACATACGTGTCTCTCTTGCAAGGATATTTTTTTATTCATGGCAATGAAATTTCTATTCAAACAAAAGGGAAGCTAGGTTAAATCATGTGTAATTATTAATAAATCACAACCATAGTATTGACACCAAAATCTATTTAATAGCTTAATTACAAACACAACAAGAGGCCCAGGGGCCATCTTGCTCACCTGAGTAATATTGGTCATAACTCTTATCAGGAAGCGGCAGCATTTGGAATCAAAGACTACCTAATACATACAAACAATGGAATCTAAATGCAGTCTCAATCTATTTGTTTCAACTGATTACAAGCCATCAACTTCTTTAATAAAGTTATATTAGCTTTTTCATTTTAGTTTAATTCAATTTAATTATTCTATTTGTGTATCTACCAAAAAGAAACATTCAACTTGAGAAAATGTAACTCAGAGTTCTTGAAATCTTTTGGTCCTGTCAGCAGCAACCGATAAAAATAACCAAGGACCAATTACAGTCCAAATGACCAGTACATGTTTGGTACAAAAAAAAGTGTTTTTTAAAATTTTCTAACATATACCATTAATGTATTTATTTTAAATAGATAATAACACTGAAAATTCATCATTACAAACCTAATCTACAAAAATTTCAAGCCTTGTTTACTCACCCGCCACCCCCAGCTACTAGCTGTTTGCCTCAGAAGAATTTTTCATAATATATAATCCTAAAACTCACCCTCCCCCCAAGTTGGGTAACTGCTTCATTATGATCCATAAGGGTAAAAGCAATACTTATAAATGTATAATTTGGTACAATGTATTATAGCTTTATTCTGATTTATTTTCTCAAATAATAGCCTTCAGATTTTTTATGATTCTTCAGAAAAATTATTTAAGTGTTGTTTTCTACTTATTTCTTTATGACCTTTTTAGCGCCCCTTCCTGAATTCTTGGGGTCATGATTTGAAGAAATTCAAATCTACCATACATCAGAAAGCTGATGTAAAAGTTTGGTTATTATGAGCTACATGTATTTGGGTCTGGAGAAGATTTTATAATTCCTCATTGTATCAGAGGAGCCAAGCTCGTTTTAGAATCAATTTCAATGTAACCATAAATAAAGAAAGGGGTCAAACTCTGACCCAGATAAAAAACTACCAGCTCACTTCAATAGCCTAATAAATTTTTACAACATTCACAATATGCATGAAGTTTTAAGTACCGTAAATTTGATGTCTGTCGTCTGAGATACATTCATGCCGAATTTCAAGTTGATAGGTCTTAAAATAGTAGAGATATACGTCATTCCTCTCTCAAAGTCGCCAGTTTATTTTTATTCGGACATTTACCAGTCCAGGGCTCCTAATGGGTTTTTGCCTATGACAACAACAGGTTTTCGACAAGTGGAGAAGCATTCGCACAAATTTTATAAAATCATGCATCAAACGCACACTACTTACATCCTCCAACTTTGATGAAATTCCTTAACTACTCTCCAAACTGAACTTTTATTCTGCAACCACGTCGACTTCTGACAAGGCCGGCCATTTTGAAGTCTTCGAGAAAGACTGATTCTGACTGGAGAATTGGGAATATTAACCAATGAAATTAAGGGTAACATTAGCTATCACAATGACCAGCCTGGTCAGAAGTTGATGTGGTTGCAGAATAAAAGTCCAGTTTGGAGAGTATTTAAGGAAAGTTAAGTATTGAGCATCACAACAACAAGCACAAGGTCTGGTGAAAGAAATGATGGCTTACTGAGAGTCCTGACTACGTTTTTCTGGAACAGGTGTTGCTTTCTGTCGGCGAGATCGAGATGTATTATGGAACTTCCAAATGTATGGAACATAAGATACAAAGTCCTCATCAACTACAATTAACAATCATTGAATATATACTGTGAAATTGCTTCAACACATCACCATACCTCCCAAAATAGGTATCTTTATCACTTACTAATAGTGACTACTATAACGAAAACTCATATATCACCGAGATGGTGGGCCCCACTTTCATGAAGGACATTATTGTTTAAAACAGATATGGCCAACAAAAAAGAAATAGGGTCTTGATAAGGACTTTTCTTTTGCCTCATACTAGAATGTCTCGACGTCATTGGATAAATTGTGTCACGTGATTGCCTTATAAATTTCTTTACATGGCGAGTGTCAAAATTTATACAGCAACATGGTGGACGTAACGTTATTTGAGCTGGTTTTTTACACAAACGTTCAACCATACCTTTAAATTTTTAGCCCTGAAATATTTAGATTGACCCCCCCTTTGCCCGTGACGTAATATTACGATCCTACAATGGCATCCAGGCCAGGTTCCACTGACGAGGAAGGTAAAAAATTTGAGAATTAAGCTATGAATTTAATTGTTATATATTATCATTTATTGTTTACATATCAAACTGGTCCTTGACAAAACAAAACACTTATTAGGTTTGTTACTGACTGAATACAGAAATTTGTTTGGTCGGTAAAGTCCAGTAAACAGTCAGTAACAAACCTTTGACCTAGAAACTTGGTTCAAGGCAACTACATATTCTCTAACTACAAGCTGTCTTTTGGTAAAGTATGGGCCAGATTTGGCCAAAGAGAGAGAAAATATGGCCCCAGCAATGATTTTTTGAAGAGATCTGCTACATTATTGTCCCCACGTGCAACTTGTTGCAAGGGGGATATAGCATCACTGCTGTGCATGTGTGTATGTATGTATGTGTGTGTGGGTGTCCATTGTCAGCTCTTTAGCAAAATTCCAAGAAAACCCTCCCATGAATATTCATCAAACTTTGTACACTTCCTTGGCATGTTAAAAGGACAAAGATTAAACATGTAGCTTCCAAGTCAATTGATAAAATAATTTTTAAATCTTTGTAAAAAACAAAGTTTAAACAGGAATATATGTACGACTTGACAATCGACATTTCTGGTAATTTTATATACAACTTTAAGTAAATCGCTTCTGTATGTACTTAATAAAAATCAACAACTTGACATTTTTGGGGATTTAAATCTAGTAAAGGTAAAAATAAACAAACAGTTTGTAGGATTGGAGGGTTAAAAATTTGCCCACAGTTAAAAGTTGAAGCGGGCAAGAGATTAAAGTCATCTGATTTACATCGAAACAAGCAGTCAACTTTCGGACAAATTTTTTCGTATTAGTTATCCGATAGTACAACTAGTCAAAAATTCATAAGAGACTTTGACATATATCGAACATTTATCACATGAATTTTTTTTTTAGATTAATGATAGCTGCATATCTACTACAAGCAACTAGAATTGTCCATCAGAGCAGACTACCAATCGCTAGATCTTCAACTATGTTTCATAATGTATATGGATCGTTTATGTATGCTTATACATGTATAAAAATGAATCTCACTAAATGAATTTAAATTTTTAAACTTTAAAGCATATGTGTTGAGTTTCTGCGAGGAATATGAAAACTGTCCAACTACGTTAATGTAAACCTCCCTCAATTTATACACCACAAAGCTTGATGGGGATTAGGATAAAATAGAGATACTTGTGTCATATTTATTTTGATCTGATAAATTTACATGTATTTTCCTAATTAATGCATTTCCCCCTACAATAAGCCATGTAGCGAGGGGATGCTCTGCTTAGTGGTGCCCTTGTTTACCTTTGACCTAGAAACTTGGTTTTATGTCACTGAACACCCTTTAGAATTACCTACAAGCATTCTTCATGTCATCATATGTAGTACAATATGTATGAGTCAAATGGGCAAGAGGGAGAGAAAATATACTCTAAACAATTGTTGTCCAATGAACAAATTGACAGACTGATCACTATAGGGCACCTCCCAGAGCAGTACCCTAAATATTTTGTTTGTACTACCAGGTATACTAAGTACATGTACTAGCTTGTACATGCACTGTTTTACCACAAGTATAACTATCATATAACAACAAACATCCTACTATACTGAATTCTTTACTTCACCTGGGCTTCTTCGCAAAAATTTTCCACAGGAGTCAGATTTAAATCTTTTTGCTGCTGGTTCTGGTTCATAATCTTCATCCACCTCTTCTTCTTCTTCTTCTTCCTCCTCCTCCTCCTCCTCCTCTGATACAGATGGCTGCAGCCTGAGGTTTGTGATGTTATTAAATGGTGACCTTTTAGGGGTGTACTGCTTTCGCTTGTTCTTCCCTGGCCAGTACGGACTTTTCACTGGAGTATTCTGCATGCTTGGCCTCTCTGGACTTGACAGGAAGACAGAAATATCGGAGAGTCCTGATGTATTGTGCTGACTGAGGGGCTCGGATGCCTGGGATAAGAAGACGTCCTCCCTGTATACGTTGGTCTGCAGTATACTCTCGGGGGATATGGTTCTCATCTCCCCATCTGTGTGCTCAGCAGCCTCAGTATAGTCTTGTACATCGTTTTTGATCCCATAGGAGGAATTCAGCAATATTCTCTCCTTCATAGATAAACATTGGAATATTTGAAATTCATTGTAGTAAATCAACACTTTGTTTTCTTTCCTGTTATAACATCAAATACGTCTGCAATGCACTTGGAAACATTACTCAAAGTTAAGGCAATCTAAAATGCTCCACAAACAATTGACTTAACTATAAGCTAAGTTTTCACTTGGAGCAACTTAACCTATTATAAGCTTTAGATTTCTTCTACGTGTGTGGTTTCGTTTTTTTCATAATAAATACTAGTACAAACCCTCACCCTTGGACTGTTTAGCTGAGATGACCGTTTACCAATAGGACTAGACATGAGATCAAAGGCATCTGGGAAATTGTCAAGGCAGGATGAAGAAGGCAAGAAGTCATCATTCTGAAACTATTATCAACATTATTTGATTTACTCACTGTCAATTTTGCAGTATTTCTGGCAAAAAACTTTTAAGAGTCAGACATCTGATGTTGTACATATCTTTGTTGAATAAGACAGTTCTAACTTACTATCAGTTTGGATGGAGTGTCTATTAACTGGCTCAGAATACCCTGTGTAGACTGGCTAAAGAATCCTTCCTCATCTATAACAAAAACCAACAATATTTTTAAAATATTTCAGCAATTAAGATGAAAAACAACTTGTACAACTGAAAGAAAATAAACAAGAGGCCCATGGGCCACATCGCTCACCTGAGGAACAATAAGTATGATAAAATCAGCTTAATGAAGTCATAATACAAACAATCTGGACAATGTACAATAATACATGTAGATCCTGTATAAATAAAATCCATTTTTCCCCCTTGGAACTCGGATAGCCCTGATTGCTGCCAATATTTACAAGAGCAGACTTTAATCACCGCTCCTGCACATATATAGGGACTCAAAGTTACGCAGGCAGGGATGACCGCACACCTATGCAACTCAACAGGTACCAACGTTTACGCAAGCAGGGATGACCGCACACTTGCACCAACAGCTCAACCTAACGCAAGCAGGGAGTGCCGCACACTTGCGCTAGAAAGGCCTGAACACCAGCATGGATGACCATACATTACTGCTCCGCCGCTACTACCACCAATACAAGCAGATATGACTGCACACTTGTATTAATGCGATACAGGGCAAGAAAGACCGCACACTTTGTATCGAAGGTTTGAAAACACGTAGATTAGATAGAGCAAGGATGTTCACACACTCAATCTATCCATACCTGTTCAAGTTTCACCCCAAACTGTCGCTCATCGAAATGCAATAGACACTGTCCCTATATATGTGCCAACCTAAAATAATTCATAGTATCTAAAAATTGGAAATAAAAAATAAACAAAATAATCTGGCCTTACCCAAAACTTCTTATGCAGAACAACTTAGGCCTAAAAAAAAATAGGTTTGTTTCCGCTTTCAGGGTGAAAAAAATTAGGGTCGGTAGGTCGGCTTTTTTTTTTTTTTAAATCTTTTTTTTTTCCTCTCCATCTGTTCAGTTGTGGTTATTAAACCATTTATCTATTAAACTGGGTAAGATAATAAACAACCAAGTATTTGTTGTCATTTTTTAAATGATCTGATGAACTTTTTCCCCGGCTGCCGGCTGATGGGAACATTTCTCGAGCTCAACTGGCACGACATGTGCTGCCATTTGTAAATAACAAACAGCTACACAACACTGATGACATCTAAATAGGTTTTATAAATTTTTAAATCGGATAAAAACGAAATTTTAACAAAAAACGGATAAAAACGGAAATTTACGAAAAAGCTCAAAAAAAAAATTGGGGTCGGCGGGTTTAAGTTAGGGTCGGTCGGGAAAGCGGAAACAAACCTATTTTTTTTTTAGGCCTTATATACATTGAATATTTATTATTGTATAAAAATAATCATCACAATAATTGGTTAACAGTGGATGCATTAATTAAAATAATCAAGAATCAATAAATCAAGGGCAATAACTCAATACAGTAATACAAAAAGATTCTAATGAAAAAATAGCTGCCTGCTTCAATTCTATAGTCATATCACATGTTGAGTATTGCAGTTCTCAAAAAGATCCTTTACAATTGTTTATATATGGGATATTTAGCTACATCAAACTCTGAACCTTCTTGTGAGGCCGAAGAATTGTCCTGGAGCCAAAGTTTTAACAATGATAAAGAATCATCTTGCTGATTAGTTTCTGAGAAGAAGATTTTTAAAGATTTACTTTATATATTCCTATGTAAAACTTTAACACCCCCCCCCCCATGTGGCCTCACACTACCCCCAGGGATCATGATTTTCACAACTTTGAATCTACACTATCTGAGGATACTTCCACACAAGTTTCAACTTTCCTGGCTGTTTAGTTTCTGAGAAGAAGATTTTTAAAGATTTACTCTATATATTCCTATGTAAAACTTCGACCCCCCATTGTGCCCCACCCTACCCCCAGGGATCATGATTTTCACAACTTTGAATCTACACTACCTGGGGATGCTTCAACAACAGTTTCACCTTTCCTGGCTGATTAGTTTCTGAGAAGAAGATTTTCAAAGATTTACTCTATATATTTCTATGTAAAATTTTAACCCCCCCCCAATGTGGCCTCACCCTACCCCCAGGGATCATGATTTTCACAACTTTGAATCTACACTACCTGAGGATGCTTCCACACAAGTTTCAGCTTTCCTGGCTGTTTAGTTTCTGAGAAGAAGATTTTTAAAGATTTATTCTATATATTCCTATGTAAAACTTCGACCCCCCCATTGTGGCCCCACCCTACCCCGGGGGTCATGAATTTCACAACTTTGAATCTACACTACCTGAGGATGCTTCCACACAAGTTTCAGCTTTCCTGGCTGTTTAGTTTCTGAGAAGAAGATTTTTAAAGATTTACTCTATATATACCTATGTAAAACTTCGACCCCCCATTGTGGCCCCACCCTACCCCCGGGGGTCATGAATTTCACAACTTTGAATCTACACTACCTGAGGATGCTTCCACACAAGTTTCAGCTTTCCTGGCATTCTGGTTCTTGAGAAGAAGATTTTTGAAAATTTCTCGAAATTTTTCATTAATTTCTAATTATCTCCCCTTGAAAACGGGTATGGCCCTTAATTTTCACAACTTTGAATCCCCTTTGCCTAAGGATGATTTGTGCCAAGTTTGGTTGAAATTGGCCTAGTAGTTCTTGAGAAGATGTTGAAAATGTGAAAAGTTTACGGACGGACGGACGGACGGACAGACGGACAGACAGACGACAGACAAAATGTGATCAGAATAGCTCACTTGAGCTTTCAGCTCAGGTGAGCTAAAAATGAGAAGCAGTGCTTTCAAAAAATTAATAACCTGGATCATCTTTGGACTCTCCACACACAGATATGTCCATCAGGTTTTTGATGGGGGATGTCAGCCACTTGTGGTCCCTCAGGTAGGGGAAGGAGTGCATCCCCACACTGGTCCCGACCCCTGACTCCTGGGAAGACTCGTAGTCCTCCACCAGTTGGTGGTCAGTTGTGGAGTCTATGGTCGGGGAGGAAATCTTCAGCCTTCTCTGCTCCAGTTGATGTTTCTTGTGATCAGACTTAATTTTGGTCTGAAATAGTGTCAAATTGATCTGCATCAATCTTGAGAGCTATCTAATATCTTGCTGAAATTGGGTTTATTTCTCCTACTTCACACATAGTAACAAGGTTTATATAGAAATCATCAAATCTGATTATTAAATCAGATAGTCGATCCGCTCCTTGTTTTTCTATTGAAAAAACATCCTCATGTAGCGACAATAGAAAAACAAGGATCTGATTTTAATCTGATTGAGAAATTATCATGATTGTATCTTCCTAAGCCTCCTCATTGGAAACAAAATTGACCTGACTATTTTATTGTATCCATGCAAACAAACCTGAAAATCACAAAACATTTTGCACTGGAACAAAGCAACATTGTTTTTTTCTTTTATACAGTGTGTCCCCCTACCTTTTGCTTCAGAACAGGAGGATCCTTCTTTAAAGCTTATAAAAAAAAAAAATATTCTCTGCTGTTAAAATAACAATTTACATGAAGAAACATACATCTTTCAATTTTGAGCCATATTTCGTTTTTTTTAAAACTTGCTATCTCCTACAAATTTGATGCCAGGAAAATCTGAATGACAAGAAGTAACATATGTAATGTACTAGTAGCTTTTTTAGTCCGCAGTTGCTCAGTGATGAAGTCCGTGGACATCAGAAGATCGCCAACTTTAAGGTCAAGTTTTTCACACAGGTCATGGACAGTGTTTTCCAAGTAACAAACATAAGCAATGATTTTTTGCATCATTACCACCTATTACATAAAAGAAAAACATTAATGTAGTAGTACTGTTCCTAATTTAACGCGAGGAATTAATTTCCGCGTAAAATCGCGAGAAGCAACCCTCACAGATTTTAAAATCTCGCTTTTATTTTTCAGATAGTTTTGAACTACAGGAAATTATAACAAAAATTTGCTGATCGTGATTTTATATTCTCGCGATTTGATACAAAACACCGGAATCGTTGAATTAAGTACATGTACTAGCTAGCGTAAAATAAGGAATTTACAGTATGCAATTATAAATCTAAAAAGTTTCTGCTTAATAATAACTTATCTTATAAAGCCAAAAAAATAAGTGTTCTTTGGTCCAGTGACCAGGACAAATGATGCTGCATTAATAATTGAAATATATACTGGTATTTATAGCCAGATGGAATAGTGGAAAAACTTATTTTTAATAAGAAATAAAACTTGACTTACTCCCACTCTAATACAGCAAGAGAAACCTGCTTGCAACATTACATTTTGGTGTGAGAAACTACCAGGTATTGTTTATCATATTCTTTTGGCCTAACGTACCATTACCTTTGTTTCTTTCATGACATCAGAGTAACCTGGGACACGTTCACAGACCTTCTTCATAGATTCATTTAGTGTATGATGCCGGACTCTAAAGAAAAATTTAATATAAGATAAGCCTTTAATTCAACAATTGTGTCAATCAATTCTAAATCATTTAAAGCTATACACGCTATAATTTGCGTCAATTTTGAATGACAGTGAAAACGCATGTGGTTGTCTACTTAAGAAAGTTATCCTTAATCTGTATATTACAATGGTGAATTCCATCTAGTTACAAAGATATAGATTTTTAATTGTTTATTTTCCTGCAAGGAAAATAGACCTTTTCATGAATATTGATGAAGGAAGAGCGAAACCGACCTCATTGCGCATGTCCGCGGAGAACTAGGTGGTCGTTATTGTTTGCCTAATTAGATATCCAACTTGAATTTTAATATGCTTAACAGTTGTTAATTTGAAATACATACATGTATAATGAGTAAAATACGTGTGTCATTCACGATACCCTTACTTCCGCATTAACACTTATAGGATCTATAAATAGCACATAGGGGAAAACACAGGTCTACGTCATTTTTTTAAAGGAAGTATTCATATCTACTCACAGGCTTGTATTTTTTCTTTTGTTTGTACTCGTATATCGGACAAATTTATGTTTTACTGAAAATATCCTTTCCTTTGTGAAACTATCACAATTATGAAGATGTTGACCCTTCACCAGTTGTGGTATGATAGACTAAATTTAGCTGTCGATATCACGTGATAGATTGATATTCATGAGGAGGCATTACTTTCCTGGCAGGAAAATAAATATTTTTTATTGTTTAATATTTGATATATTTGTTACGTGATCGAATTGAGCATTATAATTAACAGCATGAAGGTAACTTTTATTAGTAATCAAACACATACATTTTCCCTTTTATTCAAAATTGACGCAAGTTATAGCGTGTATAGCTTTAAATTTTTACCTTTCGTTTTCTCTATGTCTTTCCATCATTTTTAGTAATGTTTTGGGGGTTTTCTCTCCTGTCCGTTTATGTGGTTTTAAATGAGCTGAGACGGGCGATAACATGGAACTTGACATCGGTATAGTCACAGTGTTAGGAAGTCCACCACTTTCGTTACTAACAAAGCCCTTAAAATGAGAGTTTGAAAAACAGAAGGTTATAAAATCACTCATAGCAAAAAAATTAATTGATTTAAGCATTGAATGCTTATTTTTGGATGTCGTTGGTCCTATGACACACCAAGCGGTGTGTATTCAAATTGAAAACCACACATTATTTTTGGATGTCGTCGGTCCTATGTTAACGCGGTATGATAATTTGTCTGCACCGTTTGGTGTGTCATAGGTCCAACGACATCCAAAAATAAGCAGTCAATGCTTATATTTATATACTCATACTGATGTCTATTTGTACGAAATATTGTGTATTGCTGCTATATAACCATTATTTAAAATCTTAGTCAGGGATGGAAACTTCATGGAACATCCATATTAACATTTAGTTAGCTTCCGCGAAAAAAAATATGGTGCCGGAAACATTTTGGAGAAAGTATTTTCTATTAAGTAGAAGATATATACTGTGGAATCATTAAATTTCGTGGTGGTTCAATTTTCATGGAATTCATGGATACCTCTCATCCACAAATTAACATCCTCCACGAATTAATAAATAAGTGTTATAAAGTCATTTTTCCTTTGTAAGTTTAACAGAATACATGAAATTATGTCCCCACGAACTTATAGAATTTAGGCGATCCACGAAAATTGGCCCCCACGAAATTTAATGATTCCACAGTATTAATGATTGTTTTTCAAAAGGACATACATACGTATCAAAATGGTTATGTAAGTTTAAAAGTTTCATTTAATCTTACAAAAATTAATATACTCAAAACACATGAAGACGTTTATATTTGTGCTCATGGCGCATGAATTAGCAAAGTGTAATCATAGAAAATTGAATGTCGCAGACTTCCAATGCAAACATAAGGGGAAATATACACTGAATGTAAATATAACATAATAGTTATCTCCTTCTGAAAGTATACTATTCAGGCTCTGTGGAAATTGATTAACATGCAGATAATAATTACCGTAATATATATTATAAAATGTTTGCTAGATTTTATTTCTTAACTTCAAACGCTAATTGGTTACCATTGAGTTGTCATTAGAAGAATCTCCTTGACAAAAGCATTGGTTAACTGATCCAAAACAGTCATGGGAATGGCTGTAAAGTTGGACTTCATTTGTTCGTAAACTTCTACTGAGGTATGGAAACATCGATTTTTTTGTGACGATATCCCTTTTTTATGAAGAAATTAGGATTCTGTAGAATAAATTTACAGACATGTGTATAGGAAATAAAAACTACAGCATAATTTTTCAATAAAAATAAGGTTTCTGGTAATTTTTTAATTTCATCATTAGTTTCTTTATAGACATGCATATTGTTCTTATTTACCTTTACAAAATTGAAAAATAAAATAATTTTATTCGCTCAATATAAGGGATCAGATATTTCTTAAAGACCCACATAGCAATATAAGACTTCTGTCCCTTTAGAAACTAAGCCTTTTAGATCATTTCTAAAAAAAATGCCTCATAAAAAATTCAAAACATGTCTAAAAATACTGTAATATTTACTTTTTATACGAAAACATCAACTTTTTTGCACGCTGTCAATCTTTCAAGATTTCCCGCCTCAAAAAGTATGGCGACAGGAAGTGGTAAAATGTTTCGTGAGGTTAAATGCATGTTAGCTTACAAAGTTACAATAAAACTAACTAATAGTTCATCGATTAAACAAATCTCAGACATGTTATGTTGTGGCCATTTTAATTACAATAAAAATATGAGATAACTATGAAATACACGTTGTAATAAGTTCTAATTTTACACCGTTCTTGTAGCTGGTCCTCTCACACCTGTGACCAGTTTAGCAAGTTTCAGAGATGGACAGTACTGCCACGGACTTGTCAAATGGCATGCTCTCGGACAGTGTCGGTGAGTGATAATGTTAAAGTAAGACAGCAAAATGTTTATTTCATTCATTGCACCTCAGCCAACATTCGATATTCTTGAAAACTGCTTCTGAAGAACCGACCGCTGAGTTGGGTGTTGTTCTTTATATACTTCACAACACTTTACAGTGCCGTACATAATTGCTAGTGTCGGTCATTTGGACCAACTTGCTCGCATGAATAATTACTCTAATGCATATATTCTAAAGATTTGATAACTTGTGTTGCCTAACCTAATATGCATGTTTTGACAAGAGAAGTTAATTCACTACAGTGTGCATAATTTTTAAATTAAAAAGTTATAGGTATTTTGGAACCCTCTCAATTCTTTTAACGATATCTTTGATATTTGCATATACACAGTAAAGGGAAATCTAATTGATGGGCTCTAGCTTCTTGCTTCCAATGAATATAGCACTTTTGAAGAACTGACAGGGATTTTTAGGTTTGAAACATAAGATGTGCCAGAAAATGAATACTTCAAGTAACTTTCCAACAGAAATAAAATGTGAAGACATCCTTATCAGCTTATCAGTTGTGAATTATCTTACAAATGCTGATTAAGATATTTCTAATTAAATTAAAATCGCATTAATGCATTTAAAACAAAATATACGACTTCTTAAATATATAATTAATTAAAAAAAAAAACTTGCACTGAATGCATGGCTACATAAAATTATCATGTTTAAACCAGGGGATTCATAAAAGTCTCAAATGCAATAACTTTACTTGCATAGATAGAGGAAAGACGCACTTTACTGTCATTTATTACCCCTGAGATGCCTTGCTTCAAGCTATTCCAAACATGCCTGTAAAGTCACCATTAGAAATGAGAAAACAAACGGGTTACAATGAATAAGTGTGCTTCTATTCAATGCAGCGTGAATTGCAATCTTCTGCATGTTTCAAAAGTCTGTCTTCCATGAGACATAGTATGACATAATTTTTTGGCATTTGAAATTTTTTTTTTCAATAAGCAAAAAAAAAAAATTTATGAATTACCGTAATAGTCTAGAAAGGCTTAATGGACAACTGCCAATGATAGATAAGAACTATACAGTAAGACTTAAACCTGCTAACAAGGAAATATATAAGGTTGCTGTAAAGCAGGGTCAGGCCTTTAATGTTTTAGTTTATCCCTGATAGGATAAAAAGTAAACTGTATTTTAGGTGGCATTTAAAGAGTTATGCGTGTCAGTCAGTTCATGTCGACTGATAAATTAGAAAGACGCATTATTTCAGGGGGTTTGTTTGTAAAAATACTGATCCAATCCATTGAACCAATAGTGTCCTGTGATGTATTTGAATGTTACACTTTTTTGACTTTTTAACAAAAGTCACTTGCAACTGCCTTGAACAATATTTTCTTACTATATATATTTATGTAAGAGTATTTGCTTTACAGGTCGATAAAATATATGTAAATTTAAGATCTTTTAGATGTGTATGGAAATATTCAAATACAAACAAGATGGAAAAACAGGATATACAATTAGACATTAACTCTGTTAAAGAGCAAATTTAAAATCAGTAAAGTGAATTAAAGAACAGCTAGGAAATTTGATAAAGAGCTATGTGGAAAGCAAAGTGTTTTTATGCCCCAAAATTGAAAGTTATGAATGGAGCTTTAGAAATTTGTGTTAAGATAGGTTAATATATATATATCTAGTTAAGAATTATAAAGATAAATTGTCGGATCGAAGTCATAGTAGAAATGTTACATTAAAATTTTAAAATTCAGCTAATTTAAACTATCTAAAACTTTAATGTAACAGAAATTATATGATATGTTAGTAATGAGCTAAGTTCATGCACAAAAAGTACATATTTTAGCCAAAAATGCGTGATTTTCTATCAGTTTTTTGAAAAAGAAACATCGAGTGCATGCTTGCTCCAACACGATTTTTAAATATGATATGCAAAATAATATGAACAGTAATTTATGTTATTAATAAAATGGTTTTGGAGCAACTTTGCACTCTATAACTCCTAGCTATTCTTAAGTATTAGGGAAAACTGATAAAATTTTCATCTTTTGAGAAAATGCGGGAAATGGCCCATTTACGTGACGTCATAGAAGCATGAGGAATGATCGATGTTGAAAAACTTTTAGATTTTTGTAACTAGCATATTCAATTTTTTGTTTTATCAAAATGTCTTTATGATATGATGTTTTTCTCAAATTTACAAAACATGGGGGCAGAAATTAAACTTTATCGCATATAGTTCTTTATGTAAACCTTTGAATATTAATGACAAAACATTATTTGAATAATGCAACAAACACTGCCGGGACTTTTAAGGAAATCGTTCAACCAGCCCCCCCAAAAAGTAAAAATTAAATGCCCAAACGAATGCTTATCAATAGCTACATTGGCAAGAGTATGTTTGATGAATTTACGTAGTTCTGAATTTGTACAACAGGTTGATGAAATTTACATTACTAACAATCTAAAATCAATTTTATTTTACACAATTACATTTACACGAATATTGCAGGAAAAAAGCTCTATTGTAAAGGTTTTATAGAAATTGCAGTAATAGATGCAACTGATATTGAGGCTGAACAAAGTGTTTCATTGTCAGCCAGTAGTTTGCAATAGGCAGTTTTCGATTTTTATTTTTAGTACTTAACTAAATGTTGGGTATTTTATCCAGTTTTACCTTTTACCATCCAGCAAACAAAAACAAAGCAGCCAATTCTTTCTCTCCTTGCAAGAAAGGAGCTGAGAAGATGCCTCCCAGACATTTAAAGTAATTGTGCTTGGTTGATGTGTGTGAAAAATTGTTTTACAAGCTTTAATATAGCTAATAGGGACAAGAGAGAAATTGTCAATGAACAGAAAATCTCTGGCTCCGATCTCTAAAAAGAACTGTTTTTATTTTCATGCATAGACTAATTTATATCATTAAAGCTTCCTATGAAATGAAGTAACTTTAAGGGAAGTACTGTGGAATCATTAATTTTCGTGGGGGCCAATTTTCGTGGATTGCTTAGATTCTATAGGTTCGTGGGGACGTAATTTCGTGTATTTTCTTATACCTACAAAATGAAATATTACTTTATAACCCTAATATATTATTCGTGGAGGATGTTAATTCGTGGATGAGAGGTATCCACGAAATCCACGAAAATTGAGCCACCACGAAATCTAATGATTCCACAGTAACTCGTCTCTGATTGTTGCATTGGGCAGTAAAAGTCTTGTTAATTACTTGTGTATAAATTATGAGTTACCACTATATACAAAGGAACAACTGTATTATTAATTATTTCATGGATCAATGCATGTGTTTTCCTATTACAGATGCTATAAATGTAGGATGGTCAGAAAAAAATGCTATATGTGCTTGTAAACTGATTCTTTATGCATAGAAAATAATATTAGGGTAAATATCTAATGTAAAACAGATACATCTGTATATAGTGATGATGTTTCCTTGTTGAAGAGCCAAAAACAGTGCCTGCAGTGAGCAATCGACCCTGTTGTGTAACAAAATACAACAAAATATACATTGAAGTCTAGATAAAGAATTACATGTGTGTAGTACGTCAAGTACATGTACCAGAGATTTTATGGGTTTTGTATGCAAACGGTAGATTCTGAGCGCCCAAGATTGTTGAAATTGCTGATGGAGTTCTGAAGTTCAGCTAGTGGTTGTTTCGGGATTTCATAATTATATCTGGTGTGAGGTGTTTGTACATGTAGAGAGATAACCATAGGAGATCTGTGAACTTTGGGGGATGTGTATCTTTTTTTTATCAAGGAGAAAAATATGTAGATCCTATACAAACTTGCTGCAGTGATAAGTAGATAGGCCTATATTTTTATAAATTCAACTGTTAATGTTAGTATGCTTGTTACAAGCAAAGTTTAAAGTCTGTTTTTCGTGTTTTTGATTCACGTTTTCTATGTTCATCAGGTATCATCTCCTTGATAATTGTAAAATCACGTAATATCCTGAATTATCTCATTTTTGCGGTGACTCGATAAAACTGTGGAGATCTTGGGACAGGAGTGTTGATTTATGAGATGAGCACATTTTTCAGACAAAGAGTCGAATATTTACTTTTGAAATGAAAAATTTTACAACTGAGTGTTCTTAGAAGAAAAAAGCACATGTGAATTTAAAGAGGCTTTCGTAGTAGCACACTTGAGCTTTTTTTTGAATGGTTCCTAAAATGACAAGGTTTTTTGGGGAAATAAAAAAAAATAATTTGAGTGATGGATGAGAAGTAGAAATAATAGGAGTGGCTCTGTAGTTGATTTTGTCAAATATTGCTACTCAAGCGTTAATTAAGTTCCAATCATTATTTCCCTGAGTGAATGAAGAAAATTTTGTGTTACATGATGAAAAAGCAAGATTAGGGTTGCCAGTTCAAAGTATGACTAAGAATTAAAGCAGCTTGTCAAGGTCATCATTTGGAAGAAGAATACTACCATTGTGTATTACTAGAGAAGTGCATTCAGACAGGATATTGATTTATTGGTAGCAAATGTGTTCCATAAATGAAGACTTAATCCTATACCTGTGCTTATAGCCTAAATATAGGAGCTAGGGAATAGAATGAGAGATGCCCACATTGTCAAGGCTAGTGTCTCTCCTCTCTCATTGAAACGTGAATTTTTTATTTTTTTTGAAAAATGGAGAACCACCTATCTGCTAGTTGTCTTGACAGCCTGCCCAGTACGCAAGTGTGCTCCACTGAATGTAGCAGTATTGATTTTGGATTTCATGTTTCTGATGATAAAGATGTTTTAGGTGAGCTGAAAATTGAATTAATTGATTTCTCCAATTGATAAAATGTGTGTTTACGTTTGCCACAAACAACACATGCTAAATATTTCATTTATGAGAAAGGCTGTTGGCGATGAGTAAGCGGCAGGCATGTTGCTACTTTCACTTTCAAGATGATCATTAATTGCTTACTTTAAAAGCATTTAGCTGTAGTAGTCTCCCAAGATTTGAGAGCAGTTGCAGTAATTGTTTTGTAGGGAGCTTTGAATTATAATTATATACACATTACAAAATCCCATGATGTGCATGTTCAACAACATGTAATAAACTCTTCTAAAGGTAATAACTGTATACAGATGTTACAATGCACAATGTGTTCTGTTAATTTCTAGCTCTGGATATATAAACAAAGACCAAATCAACTCTTGACTAATATGTATAAGGTTTGAATTTACACACATTAGTAGACTATCGTTAGTATGCAGTGTTTTATCAGTTCCTTCAGAATAGACAAAGCTTGACGGTCTTGTGTCAAATGTCGGTAGTTTTTATCATCGGTGCAATGCCTGTCTTTGGGTTCAAGTGACAATTTATATGCAGGGCATTGTCACAATGGATTTGTGGTGATTGGTGGGGCCTGCGTTTTCTCTGAATGTCCAAATTAACCGTAACTGGTGGTTTTGGTTATGTACAGACCATGGCTAATGGGGGTAAAAATCAATACCACAAATAAATACAACACACAGTGCTGATCTGTACTATGTTCATATAAATACAGTGTACCTGTATACATACAGGGATCCCATACTATATTGATGTTCAGGGGCATATACCTCAGAGGTCCTTCATAATTGTGTAAACACTTGTGCCAGGGTTTTCTAATCTTTTGAAACACAATTGAATACCTTTTTTTGTGGTGAAAGTAAACAAGTTTTTGGCTTGAAATACTATAAGACTTGAATGGAAAGCTAAGTAATGATTTCTCTCCTCACTTTATTTAATAATTGTGACATCTGGCCATTCTTCATAAACAACTTAGATGATTTCATGTTATAATTTTTGGACAGAGTTGCCAGAAAATTAACATTTATTGGCCAAAGAGTCCTTTTTTCGCACGAATCAGTTTTTCTGTATTATTAGAGTTGCCATTTTTGCATGTGCAACAGAAGTATGCATGTATAATTGCCATCAATGATGTAACATGATTACCACATAGATACTTTAATATATATAATAGATATTTTAAGGACTTTTGATATGTAGGTAGTTTTAGCTGTGTATATAAATGTTGTTCTGTTGCAAAATTTACCACACTGAAATTTCTCTGATACCTGCTTGATGCCTTTGTAATTTCTTTGATCCCTTGATGGTGTTACAGATGGGCTGTTGAGCCAGGACCATGGAGAGCTGTGTCAGCGGGTACTTTGTCTGGAGAAGAAGGTCCAGCAGCAGGAGGATGAGATCATCTGTCTGAAGAGTGCACTGGCTGATGTCATCCGCAGGCTAGGCCAAGTGGAGGCCACCAAAGGTAAGCTGGAAGATCTTGGGAATAGTCATCTACAGGCTGGGTCATGTGGAGGCCACCAAAAGTAAGCTGGAAGATCTCAGGAATAGTTGTACACAGGCCGGGCCATGTGGAGGCTACTAAAGGTAAGCTGGCTGGAAGATCTCAGGAATAGTTGTCCACAGTCCGGGCCATGTGGAAGCCACCAAAGGTAAGCAGGCTAGGAGATCGCAGGAATAGCCGTCCACAGGCTGGGTCATGTGAGGGCCACCAAAGGTAAGCTGGATGATCTAAAAATAAAGATAATGATCATTGAAGGTAAATTGGAAGATCTCATGACAACTTGCCTAATTATAAAAAGGAATATGGGCCAATAGATATCATGTGAAGGTTAACAAAAAGTAAAGTGGAAGATCCAATTGTTCACATGTATATTATAAAAGTGTAGAGATAAGTTTGGTACAGTAAACCAATTTTTTTTCGTGTGAGAGAATTTTTCACGAGGTTTGCAAAAGTCACATTGCTGCAAATATTTCTTGCCGCATACCAGTATTTGCCATATAGTTGTTAAGAAATAAAAAGATGTGGATAAGGGTTGGTCCCAAAATTAAGTCACCGCAAACCAACTCATCTCAGGGAAATCGCTAAATAAAATTGTTCGAAAATAATATTAGTTTGTTTAGAGTATTCGGTAAGGACGCCAGGGTTCACTCATTCAATATCTCATTTTAGCATTAATTTTCTGTAAATGAAAATGAATGTTCTATAAGAATTGATAAACTTTCTAAAAACAAAGTGATATATAATAGTGAAAAGGTAGTGATATATTTGCTTTTCTATTGCAGCACAATCATCCTCAGCGCTGCCCAGTAAACCCAATTTCCGGGGGACGCCGACCCGTAGGGCAGAAAAGGCCTACAGCAGTCCCTTGGACAATGCCCACATCACCCCCAACAAACGACCCACCACCCCCACACATCGCTCTGCTGCCTCCCCTCGGACCAACACCCCCAGTAAAAAGTGGTCTTCCATGTCGAACTCCCTGGATTCCTCTACTCTCCATAGGGACGGGTATGTTATCCATTGAAACACACACTTAATTATTTTTGCTACACAGTTTATTTTCTGGTTATTTTTTTGTTAAATTTTGTTTTTGTATCTTTTGGTTTTTTTTTTATTTGTGAAAAAACAATTTAGCCAGGCTAACAAACCTGTCGAACTGAAAGCTAGCAAAGGTGTTGAACCGAAATCTAGCAAACCTGTTGAACCAAAATCTAGCAAACCTGTTGAAACCAAACGTACTAGTAAAAGCTTTGAGAGACAGAGTTCTAATGAAAGGAGGTAAATTTGGGTGGTAGCCATATAAACCCAATTTCATAATGATACATTATATAGAGGATTGTAGCTGATCAAAGTGAAGAATAATTTGTCTAGAGTTATGGCTCTTTATAAAGGTTTAAAAATCCTCTATACAATGTTAAAACCAACTTAACAATATAACTTTTAATGCTAGCTCCCTTGTATATATTTTATCTATTAACAAACACATTCAACTTTTTAAAAATCCTGCCTATCTCTAATTATTGAGCCAATGCACTGCTTCTGTTCAGGGTGGGTGTGAAACCTTGTACAATTTTAGCTTGTTCATAAAAAAATTGAAAATGAGAGGAGAGATGAAGGATATAGCGTTATCATTATCCAATGTGATTTCAGAGTTTAAATCACAGAATTGATGAAAGATTACATGGTAAAATAGAGGAATATTTCGAGGACTTAAAAGGTTCTCTATTTTAAAAAAAAAATGTTTTATACATGAATATCTTAAAATAACAGTGATTCAAAAGATCTCTGATTGCAAACTGAAACTGTAACTCTTGTTCAGTAACTGGTTAATTGACAGAGAATATATTTAGATCTCCATTAACTGGCAAATCAACAACAAATCAGGAATAACGGTGATGTAATGTTATTGAAAGCGTTAAATCAGTAGAGAGGTCTCCAGGGTCCAATGGCAGAGGACTTAAATGTGAGGGTATCAAGCTCACACAGACCATGAATTCATAATGGTCAGCAGAGGATTGATCAAATCTGAGAGAGGACTGTATGATAAACATAATACATATTGAAAAGGTGTAGTTGCATTAGGAGATTGCAAGAGTCTGCTAAAGTTGATTAAATACTAGTATATGTATACGCTTGCATAGCTAGGCGCGGTTAGGTTAGCTGTGTGGGTTTTTAGTTTTGTTTATTTAGATCTAGTGTTCAGAATGTTACAGTAAGAGAAGTCAAGGTGCTATTATTTGCAGGGTAAGATAAAAATGTCCTAGATATTTTTCAGCTTGCTTGCTTTCTGTTTTATCAGTTACTACATCTTGCCACCAGTAGATTAAATGTAAATTGAATAAATTAAAAGCAAGCAATTTCTGAAACATAAAATTAACCTAATTGTTAAGACACTTATTTAATTTCTGTTGAGTGACCTCGAAACTTTGTTCTTGAAAACTACCTGTAGCTGAATTCTTTAGAGAACATCATGAAAATAATTCATTACCAATTATCATTTAGCTATTGCACAACCATAAAATAAATAATTGCTGTTGAAAGAAATATTTGAAAGAAAACAACTCACCCAAAACAAGACTTAAAAGTTGGTTAATGTGATAGGAAGAAACCACTCCATGTACGCAGGAAGATGCATCACTGTGTTACTACCGAGGCTTGTGTTGGTATGAGTAAGTGGGTTGTAAGAAATGAGACATAAGGAAGAAAAATTAAAATGTAACAGCTAGTTCTGTTTTACTTTTGGAAATAATCTGTGTATTGAGTGTCAGTTGTTTCAATTAAAGTGGAAATTCAAGACGGAGATTGCACTAGTTTGTATATTAAGTAATAAGATGAAGGTCATTCAGAGATGAGATGGACATTAATGCATTAGGTTAAATCAATTATTGATGGTTTCCTTGACAACCTGCTAACGTTCTTCATCAGTCACATGACAGTCAGCTGACTGGACATCACACTGCCAGCAGTAACGCTTGACTGGTGCCCTTATATACCACAATATATGTACATGTATATTTATTGCTTTCTCGGGCTACGGAATTGTTGTTGACATAGTAACATTCTGTGCGTTAATTCATGTGTAACTGTGTGTAATTCTATAATAAGTGGAGTGTTATCGAAGGTGGGCAGGGACCTTGTATTTATCAACCATCAATATACTGTTACAAATTGTTACTCATGGCTTCCAGAGGAAAGAGAGGGTCCAAGCCACGGTAAAGACAAATTTCGTTTGATTTACTCCAAACAATTCTGCTTTTATTTGTTTCATGCATGAAATATTTACACTCTACACTATTTTTTTGTGGCCTAGAGTTTTGTGTTTTGAAACTATTGAGCTGACCTAGCTGGACACTTTCTGAATAGTTCATTTTCAGCATTATATGCACTATGACAATAGGTCATTTCTTTCCTATCAATGCATTTGGAGTCATGTCTTTGTGCATGATGTTAACATGAAGGATGTATCTGTTATGAATGAGGAAATTGTTCGAGCATCTTAACTTTTCTGTTTCATACTGTGTTTTTTGTTCATACGAAGGATATACTGACTCATTTTCTTCGCTGATAATCTGAATTGGTGTAGATAATAACCCTATATATAGCTTGGTCAATGTATAAACTGTCTACTAAAATATCTTCGGTATATACTGTATTTATTGTACATTAGTTTATTAATTTCAATATCTTTTCAATTGTTTTACTCAAATTACTCGTAGTTCAGTAGAATGCCCTATTTATCTTATTTACATATGAATTCATATAATGTACAATCTCATTTAAAAATGCATGCTCTACATATAATATATATGTCCTGGTTTGTATCAATCAGCGTTTCAGTATTGAGGCTTCTTTTTTAGAATAAAGTGCATTTTGTGACTTTTTTATTTGTTGGTTTAAAGTAGCAATATGATTTAATGTTTCAAATATTAAAATCTGTGATAGTATTTGTATATATCTGTTAAATATTCAAACCTAAATCAATTTTGTTATTTTCCTTAATTTCTACTGCAGTGGTATAGAGAACATATGGATTAAAGCTTGAATTTACAAAAAAAGTGAATTTCCTTTTCATTGACGTGAGAGAACCCATTTGACAAATGGTGTTATTTGTTTTCACCCAGATCTATTAAAGCATCAGGCATTAATTATGCATTCAATACCATTGATGGCTAATGCTGTGGTAGCCATCCTCTCTCTCAAACTACTGAAAAATCAATGAGCTACAAAATTAATAAATTGCCATGGTAACTGGACCAACAAAGGTCTTTTTGATATATATATGTAACTTTATGACACAATGTGTAACATATTGTGGACATTCCTTTGTTACCGTAAAGATTTTGATGGGCAACACCTGCCGTTCTATGCTTGCTGTGTTGCAATTTTACAAGACCTTACAATTCATACATCCATCATAATTGGGGGAGGGGTGATCTTTAGTTTCTGTTTCTGTAATTAATCATGATAGAGCTAAGGTTTGCACACACTCAAAAAAACCCCAAAAAACAATTATGGTATCCTGTATGCCTGCCTCTGAATGAAAACTACACCTATCACACTAAACCAGCTAAATTTCTTGTCAATTTGTACAGTTATATAACTTGTCCAAAATAATTTATCATTGTCAAATTCAAGCAAAATCAGGCTATTTCAAGCTCACGTAAGCCAGACTCTGAATTTTTTTTTAATACAGACTTGTTTATATTTAAGTTTTTCTGTGTTGCTTTTTCCACCCCCCCCCCCCCACCCCCCCACCGGAAAAAAACAAAAAACAAATCATGCCTTATATTGTCAGAAGAATGCATCCACAGTGCCTCAAAGGGAAGGGAGTACATGTTCTAGTGAAACATTACCAATGGAATCTATACATTGACTTCTCCCAGGATGCTAATACAACTGACAATGATGTCTGCTAAATCTATTTACATAATTTAGAACTAATTGCATTTAGACCATTTTGCAAATAAACATAAATCAATATACATGACAAAAGTTAATCCCTAAAGTCTTTCTAATTTAGCATCTAAAACCTAGCTGACATTTTTCTTTTTTATAAATGATAAATCAATTTTTTTTTTTCATTCGTGTTATGTTGTATGTTATTGAAATATTTTTTTCATGAAGTAGGTAGTCACAACATTTGAATTTTGTGTCGTACTACCCCCACATGAAATTACTAGAAAAATCATTTTTTCATCAAATGATTAATCTCTCTCATTTATTTTAATTGCAGCAGCCGAGATCCTGAGTGGAGAGCAGGTAATTTGATCAAATTATAAAATTTCATTCCTTAATACAGTATCAATAATAATTCTTTTAAAAAAAAACAAAAACAATGAACTTTTTTTTTCAGATAATGATAATGATGTTGACTTTTTAAAATATAATCGTTTCAAACTTCAGCACAATTGAAAGGTCAGTTTTAGTGTGGCTTTTGGGGACTTTTTTTTGGGGAACTACAGAGTTTTCCAACATTTCCTCTCCTTAATACCCAAAATGTCACTGAAAAGCTCTTTGAATATTTTCTTCTATTTTTGCTGTTTTTTCAAACTCCAGAACAATTGAAAGGTTAGTTATGGTATGGCTTTTTGGGACTAATGAATTGTGTTGTTTTTGTACTCATCCAAAGCGTCACTGAAAGTATCTTTGAAAATGTATTTATTTTAGAAAACAGTTTAGTAAACTCATAGAAATTGTTTCAATTTTCAAACCTCACTTACCTCAGCACACTTAAAAAAGTTGGTCAGTGTGAGTGTATCTTACAGGGATTTCAACTTTCTATTTAGAACTAACAGACCAATAATCACACTACATTCTTCATAGTGAAAGTGTCACTGTTTCCTGTCCTTAACTGACCTTGACCTATGTCAAAAACTCAAGGTCATCATGATTTTAGTATCCAGAATATAAATGAATTGAAGTATGTATCAAGTCCATGTGTTTATTATGTTTCCTGCTTTCATTTTCTAAGAGGAAGGATATGTGAAAATCTACCTCAGGGGCCGAGCTATCAATTTATATGCCCCCACCTCGGTGGAGAATGTGGATGTGACCAGTGTGGCTGATCCACCCTCAGAGAAACTGCAGCTGGAGTGGGTGTATCCTTGTCAATGTATATTCACCATTTATCAGTGCATATTTTCTGGATGCTTTTGAGAAGCTGTTATGTACATGATGTAGTCATTTAAAATTTTGGAGCCTAGTTTTTTACGAGTTGATGTATATCAACTCAGTATAGTCACTGCAAAGGGGTTTCCCATCACTGGGTTAAATCACATTTTCGTGTTGATGGTCAGACTTATACATCAATTATCAAAATGCATTGATATGAATCATGAAAGGATGACTTCTTTTATCGGAGGTAAAATTTGTTATCATCGTATTTTAATCAACAAAAAATCATGATTTTCTTTTTGTTAATTAATATCAATCCGCACAAGAATATAGGTTCAAGGAAAATCTTCTGACACATTTCATATACTAAGGATACATTATTGTTGCCGTCAATAAATTGTATAAAACATATCAAGTATGTTTCTTCATAACTAAAAACATTTTAATTGACTGATAAAAATGTCGCTAAAATTAAAGACGTATGTGCATGTATATGGAACTTCAGTGATACCCGCGCTGTAATCGCTATTTATGCAGATGAGCTCAGCTCAGTGATGGACGTTTAACGTTTTCCCACACAAGAGTTGAAATTCAAGATCATGAATGCGTTTCATTACTTACGCTTACAAACGTGAAATGATTTTAGTGTGACAAAACAAAGAGTTGAAGCATAAGAGTTGAAAATAATAAAGAGCTGGGGGGGGGGGGGGGGTCTATGTGGTTTGATCTTTCGTCGAGTTCAAGGTCAGTGTGGCCCTGCAACATGCACATCGGGAACTGCACGCCTGTTTATATACGTCATAGATTATAAATAGATTAGCGTGGTAGTTACTGTGTTTTGAGCAGCGTTGATTAAGAAATAGTATCATAAACATGATTTTTTTTTACAAATCGGTTTGATAAACAGAGGCAAACTATTTTACCCAGTCTATAGAATGGTAGTTTGTAGTTAATGGTGTGCATTTTGGACATGAGTAGAATTTTGTCTTTTGGTGTTATGATTTGAATTTTATATTAGTATATTATATTTATATATCAATGTAGAATAACTTTAAATGCTATATAATAAAAACAACAAGACGGAAATCTACAAGCCCCGTTTATCGATTGGTCAAAAACTATGCAGCAACCTAAGAAAAATCACGGACTGCACGAAATATAATCATGGAGAGGATTTTGGTGTTTCTTTTAGCTAACGTACTGATGTACATAAACAGTAATTTTGTGAATTTTACTTACTTTTTACAATCAATTTATTAATTTGTTAAAAAATTGTAAATAAAAACAATAAAATGCGTCTTTGATGATTCATGTGGGTTATGAAGATAGCGATCATTGCAGAAAAAATTTACATAACCCGCTAACGCGGATAATGTATTTTTTCTGCTGTGTCGCCACCTTCATATCCCCCATGAATCACCAAAGAAAGCATTTTATTGTTTAGATATAACACAGGCACCTGACGTTTTCAAAAACTTTTTTCTCTAAATGAAAAAAAGAGAATTTTAAAGAGAAAAGTTTTAAACGTCACGTGCATGTGATTTATGAAACCCTTTAAAATCTTGTGTCCATGTAGTTTTGTAAAAATGGTTTGAAATGTAATGTAAAAATGGAACAAGGTTCTGAAAAGAAGTATAATAATTTAAGGAATGACAGAAAAAGAGACCATCATTTGATCATATTGACGGTTGGCTTTCATTGAAGTAAATACGATAAATCAGAGGCACATATGTTATACATTTTTTCATAATAAAAAATATATAGCAACCCTCTACCTAATAATAAGGTACCAGTATAGAAGGTAACTATATAAATATAATTATGAGAAAGATGTATATATAACATTAGTTAAATGTGGCCGAATGAATGAACTTAACATTATTTGTGTTGATCGACATAACAATACAAACCACCTGTTTAAGGTATTCGATATATAACGACCACATTTTGTACCTAATAAATGAATGGTCCGATATTCTTAATCATAATATTATTTTGAAGGTGTTATCAAATAAAAATACTCCACCAAAGGAATTTTTAATATTTTAATTATGGTACAACTAATTACACTGTGAATTTTGCATTGAAGTCTATGGGCAACGTATGTTTTATTAAAATATTGTGAAAAGTAACTTAAATTTCATAAAACTCTCTTGGTTAATACAGTCATGCATTAACTTTCTCTTCATTAAAATATGAAATAAATTAATCATTTACCGCAGATATTTTGATAATATTTAAATTTTCCTTTTTCCTTCAAGTGGAGATAACGCTTTTAAAAAATATTATGGTGCAAAATGACCGGCTTATTACATGTTGTCTGTCATGTGAATTTGTTTCATTTCACATTCATAGTTATCTAGCAATGAAAATTTAATTATTTTAAAATAATTCAAAATTGTTCATATCCATACAAACCAATTATCTTATTTTTGTTTTGCCAAAACTCACATTAACACTGTATGTCAAGTCGTAATACAATCATCCCCACCTCGATTTCAGGGGCGAATTTAAATATGAGGCGAAATAACGCGATACCCTTTTTATGACGTTTGTTTTGTTAAAAAAACTATAATTTTTTTCATTGAAATATGGCTTAATTGACTGGGAAAACTACCGCAATGTCTGTTATTATACACATACTTAGCACAACCATCGTTTAAAAGCGTACACAAAATTTGATATAAATAAGGAATAAGGAATCCTTCTTTGAGTATTATGAGGTGATAATTTCGGTCGGGGCGTGATCAAATCCAATAAAGCCCGAAGGGCTTTATGATAGATTTGATCACACCCCGACCGAAATTATCACCTCATAATATTCAAAGAATGATTCCTTATTACTTATATTTATATAATTTTAAGCCATCGTACGATTAAATATAAAAAATATAAATAAGTAAACCCCGATGGCGCCTCAATTTGGCGTCATTTGTATTATGGGTTTTATAGTACAAAATCGATACGTAGTGTTATCATAGGCAAAGACACTGGGAAATGTAAATATAATCGGATCATGCAGCTTTAAAAAAGGTGTTGTACTGTTTTCCTGTTTTTGTATGCGTAATTTGCAGACTAAACAATAAGTAAAACTCATATTTATTGCCTTTTTATGTTATGACAACTGTTTTAGTCAGTTTTGGGCAAAAACAAACCAGTTTAATATATGTTTACATTTTGACCCTCAAATGTACAAGATGGCCGAACATCCCTCTATATAATATTAAGATTATCAACAGAAGACAGCGACTTTTGATGGAAATTCATACGTCTAACAAAACACATATGTAAACAATAACAAGACTCGGGTTTTGTTTACAAAACAAAGAAATAAAAACTCTTTATCGTGCTTCTAACTCAATATATGACTTTTAAATTTTGGCAAGACATTAAAAATACCCAAATTAACCATTCTGATCATAAAGAAAAAGGAAAAATGAAATTTAAAATGTTCTGTCGAAGTCAATTTAAAGAATATTTAGATATGCTCCTCTATATAATTTAAAAAATGATCTTTCACTATTCGTGATTTTTTCTCTTTGATATGTTGTGGCCTAGTATAATAAGATACCTATATACTTTATTTATTATTTATTTCAAGTTCTGCTTATTGAGAGCAGAAAAGGGGCACTAAATGTCTGATTTCTGACGCATCAACTCGTGTCAGTACTTTCAGTACTTTGATTTGTGAATTGTCAACTTCTTGGAGGTTTTGAGGTCAGAATTTTGTGGATTTGAAACTGATCAATAATAATGGTTGTGATTTACATTAGGTAGAGAAAGTTAATACACGAATTCTATAAATAGTGAGCCTCCTAAAATTCTAATGATTCCATAGTATAGTAAACAAATGTTTTAGCCCCCAACTCTTTAAAATGCAATGTATGTTTTATATATAATAAAAAGGCCAAATACATGATAAACACTGATATTGCCTTGGAAAGATATTTATGCTGCACGTTTGGACGGTTTTTAATAAAAATATACATACCGGTGAAAGTAGTACAATTGAAATAGATGAAAGGAGAATTTCCATGATAATTTCATTCACACATTATCATTTTTCACTCGAAAAAATTCACAGGAACTAAAACTGAGTTCTTATGGAGATTTATAATGTGGAATGTTTACATCTTTTCTCCATTTGGAAGTCACTCGTGCAATTTTTCAATGTTATCATTTGGGCTTGCTGCAATACAAAATCCTCGTTGACATCACATGTTTTAGCCATGTATTGAAACCTGATAAGCTAACAGGGGCGTTTCAACTGAGAAATCCTGGAAGTCTTCATACATTTTCATACTTTGGAATGAACGTCATTTGAACCCTGAGGTATTTATAAATATTGAGTAATTAAGCAAAATGTGAATCCAGGATATCTTTGGACAGAGTATAGTCCTTAAATTCAGACTGCATTTGAATATAAATCAAGGATTTGTAAATATTTTGAGAACATTTGACTGTTTGCATTCTTGACTGTAACAAGCTATGGGTACCGAGGCAGAGACTGTCGCTCCAATTTGTACTACCTTTCCACTGGAGAAATCATCTACTTTGCAGCAGCAGCAGTTGTTCTCCACAATGTGGAGGAGAATACCCAACGGCATTACCTGGGTCACACCGACGACGTGAAGTGGTTAGTCGCTTTTGGCTTTAATACACATTCATGCAAGACTTACCCAGTTTTGAATGAAAAAGTTGCAGTCTAACATTGTTATAAGGATTGTATTACATTTATTTCAATAATAATGCATTTTACTCTGTAACTGAATGCAGATTTGGAATACACAGTAATTGAATATTTCTTATATTTCCCTGCTGGACTTTTTTCTTTAATAAATATACAAGTACATATTTTAATACAGAGTTTATTAATGGTTAGTTTGTTACTATTCATATACTTATGAGGCTTATAAACAAAGATTTATTTTGATAATACCATTAAAACATACAAATACCAGTTGGTTTAATTTACTAATTTAATGTCATTCTATGTACATGTATGTCTTTGTAGTCTCGCCATTCATCCTGACCAAGTGAGAGTTGCCACAGGTCAAGTAGCAGGTCATGACCAGAAAGAGGGCAAGGTAGGGGTCAAAGTTCAATGGCAATAAATATCACAATGTCAGGATATAAAAAAATTGTTTTGTAAAAAAAAATTTATCTTCAATTTGCTTGGTGGTCTGCTTGCACATATATTCATTAAAGATCAATTCTATCATCTTTTTGCTTAGTACATTTATCTTTAAAAAAATTTTGTTCCTAATTTTTTTCTTAACTGAATTTTGAATGTCTTTGTTGTATTTCATGTATTTTGTTAATCAATGTAGGCCTGACAGTGAGTTGTGCAAACTTCAAGTTTGTTAAATAGAAATTTATAAATTATATGTACCTATCTTATCATTTGTGTACCTGGAAGTAATAATGCATGAACTGTATATCTATTACTATAGAAATAATATAAACCTTGATTTATATGATAGCAAGATACATGTATATTAAAACATTTAACATTCTTCCGTATTTGATACATATGTTAACTTTCTGTAATTAATTCTATGGTGAATATTGGAATGGTGTAATTCTTCTATATTTTCTTTGCTTAGTTGGACCTTTTTTGTTGCCCTGGTTTTACATTTCACTGTTTTCTTTTTCTCACCTGTCCTTTTTGTGCTCTGTTGCATGATTAGAGAAAAGCTGGGAAAAAAGATATCCCTGATGCAGATAAAGATCATTGGGTAAGACTTGCTAACAACTATCCAGTTGTGTGCCATGTTGCATAATGCATTTGGATTCCCATTGCAGATCACATTCGTACACTTTATTGCATGATCAGTTGTTGGCAATTAATTGCTCATTTGGGACTGATTTTTGCTGTAATGATGTGAAAATTTTGCATTTGCTAAAAAGATGCAAACAATGCATTGAATAAAGAATTTTAATTACTCTCCCCCTGGAAAGCTTGCAGGTGTTGATATATTGGATGTATACTGTGATATTCACTGCATGATTGTATTGTACGGTATTGTAAATGACGATACAAGGAAATGTTAATCATTCACTAACTTTATCTTATGTGTTTACCCATATATGTTTGTAGTTATATATATACCCCAATGAATTATTCAAAGTATTCGGAAATATGATTACTCAGTTCCTTATACCCTTAATGTAGACTAATTACTACCACAATCCAAATTTATCTTTAACATTAACATACAGCTGTTGTGATCGTCAGTACTTTGATTCTGACATTCTGTGACCCTCTTTCTGTATGAACAGCCCCATGTGAGGATATGGGACACCATGAACCTGAACACCCTTCATGTGATCGGGATAGGAGACTTCGACAAGGCTGTCAGCTGTCTCTCCTTCTCCAGGCTGGTAAGAAAATAATGAACATTGAGTATAAACCTATATCTAATGCGGTCCACAGACATCCCTGTGGCTCAAGAGATATCTGAATATTTCAGTGGTACCTAAAGAGCTATTGATATCTCAGAAGCATTTCTACTTTTGATACCATACTTTATATACGCTTCACAGATCTTGTTTGCTCCGTGATGATATACATGTGTCAAGCTTTTCATTTTATTACAGCCTCTTCTTTCCATATGAAGAAATGCTCATGGTTGCATTCCGATAAATAATCAATAAATCTGTTAGAATAACATATTTAAGATCAGCTTTGTATGGCAAAAATAGTGAGTTAAAAATAGGAGATAAATCTTTGCTGCAGGTGTCTTGTCTTTGAAGTTTGCTCGACAAAAGCTATAGAAACAAATTGACCATTTTCGTTATCTCAGAAAATCCAGGTTAATTAAAACTACAAACACACTTCAAATACAAACCTATTCTGAGAATCTATAATTGTGTCTGATCTTTTTTTTAAGATGACCAGAATTCTTGTGATTTTCATGATTGAATCTCGTTGAGAAGAGAAATAGTCTGTATTTTTTTTTGTGACGTACAGGACGGAGGGAACCAGCTGGTGGTGGTGGATGACGCTAACGACCACGTCATGTCTGTGTGGGACCTGAGCAAGTCTCACCCCAAGAAGATCACAGAGACCAAGGTCAGTGACCTCCCCGCCAGAAACACCCACTCCCAGAGACCTCCTGGGTCTAGAATTGTCCCTGCCAGAACCTAACCCCAGGGGTCCCCTGGGTCTAGAATTGTCCCACTCAGGACCCACCCCAAATGCGTCCCTTCTAATTGACTACTCCTTAGCTGAGCCTGAAATTCTCATAGCTAGAACAACTCAGGACTTTCCCCTAATTGTCAATTTTCCTCAGCTGAGCTTAGAATTCTCCCCTTTGGCTATGTTAACTGATAGTCTCCTCTCTTTGTCAACTATCTTAAGCTCAGAGTTCTACTAGAACCAATTACATCTAGTGATATTGCAAGAGACTTCTGCTAGAACTAACAAGGGCATTAGAAGGACATCAAGTGAATTTACAAGTCACTGATTAGGAAAATAGTTCAGCAGCAGTGGTAGCCGCCTGGAGAGGGGAATATTGATGTGTATTAATTGTTTTGTCAAACAAAATGTTATTGACAGTGCAAGGCTGTTGAGGATAAAGACTTAGCTTTGGAGAGAAACAGAGTTTTGTACTTGACCAATAATGCAATAATAGCTGGGTAATTAGGGCATTATAGGTGGGGGAATCCCCCCCCCGGGTCATAGAGACAACCCTGCTGATCAGCCAGAAAAGCTTTAACTTATGTGGAAGCATCCTTAGGTAGTTAAGATTCAAGTTGTCTAAATCATGATCCCTAGGGGTAGGATGGGGCCACAATTGGGGGGGGGGTCAAATTTTTTACATAGGAATATATTGAGTAAATTTTAAAAAATCATATCCTCTGAAACTGATCAGCCAGAAAAGCTGTAACTTGTATGGAAGCATCCTCAGGTAGTGTAGATTCAAGTTGTCCAAATCATGATCCCTGTGGGTAGGGTGGGGCCACAATGGGGGGGGGTGAAACTTTTACATAGGAATATAAGCGGAAAATCTTTAAATATCATTTTCTTAAACCCAATTTGCCTAGAAAAGCTGTAACTTTAGTCAGTTTAGATAGTATCGATTTAAATTTGTCAAAATCATTATCTTCAGGAGTAGGGTTGGGCCCCATTGGGAGGGGGAGGGGTTTCAATTTTACAAAGGAAAGCATTTACATAATCCACAAAAACTTAAATGTTCTGATTCTTTAAAATTATTTAGACTCTGGCCCCTAGACAATTCTTGGGCCTCACAAGGAGTTCAAAGTCTGATGTAGTTTTACGATCTATATATAAACAGTTGTTTAAGTCTGATCATCAACTCAAGGACTGCACTGCTCTATGTAATATCACTGTAAAATCATCCTGTTTATACAAAGGGGGTCAATAATATACATAAGAATATGCAGGGGAATTTTTTTTATGCAGAATATATTATACGACATTGTTAAGATATATTGTATGTGACTCCATAAAGCTGATTTTATTGTGGCTATTGTTGCTTAGGTGAGCATTGTGACCTCTTGCTTTTCCTATAGGCATCAAAAGATGAGTCTTAACATGTGAGATATTAATTTCATAGATTATTACTGCCTGATTTGTTCCTCAGAGTTCCACTGAGCCAGTGCTGGCTGCAGAGTTCCATCCCCTGGAAAAGGGCAACATCATCACCTGTGGGAAAGGTCAGATCTCCTTCTGGACCCTTGAGGGAGGCTCACTGGCCAAGAAGACCGGCATCTTTGATGTATGTCTAGTTTTACTTACATTTAGTGCCCCATTATTCTCTGTCTGGTAAGGGTTTCATTGAGACAGTAAAGTGAATATCATGTTTTATATTTTACAGAAACATGATAAACCAAAGTTTGTTCTGTGTGTAGCATTTGCCGAGAATGGAGACGTTATATCTGGAGATTCAAACGGAAACATT